>NC_056739.1:1268587018-1268610597 GCF_019279795.1 Protopterus annectens | reverse complement strand
TTTTTGTATTGCTTTCCGTATTCCGTTTGTGTCTCGCTACTGACAAGTGATCGGCTCTTGTAGGAATAACGTCTTTGTTCGGTATGAACATACAGTTTGACTATCCTGGGAGTCTTCCTTATATCCGTCGTCACCTGCGGCATGTGGGTTCATCACACAAATAGCTGTTCCTCGGTGTGTACTTATGCGCATATCACCTGTGCATCTCCTCCATTTGTACGGTACTCGTCGGAACTAGGGCATGGTTCATTCATCGTCTGGACGTTGGTTATCTGCACTACCTTCGTGGGGATGGTATGTATTGTGTTATATTATGTGTGACTACAACCGCTATGTGTGGCGTCAGGTACATTTGGCTGTGGTGTTAGCCTTGGATTGTGTGTGTTGGGTATGGTATTATGTTCCACATGTGGGTGTCCATGTCCTTCCGGCGTCTGTCGATGGCGTTTTGCATTCTGATGTGTAACATAGCTCTTGTATTCCTGTACACAACGGATGCAGGTATGCATCCGCTGCTGATAGTGGTTCCCACGCGGGATGTTGCGGGTATGCCACTGTTATTAACTGCCTGTATGTTTTTGCTGCTATTTCGGATTGTATCCTTTTGATATGTGCGATGGGATATATCGGCGGCTGTGGGTGACGGGTACGGGTTGTGGGCCTTGCATTTGTACATACACGGTATGCTTCTGTGTGTGCTCCATCCCTGCCTGGGGAGTTACAAGTTACCTGTCTGTTGTTCTAGGAGTGTAGGTTTTGTTGATGTCGTCTGCTGTCGGTACCGCCTGCTTGTGTGCTTCCTGCATGTATTCCTCCGTCACATCGGTAGTATATCTGCAGCTGTTCGTACGTGATGACTATCCCTTGGTATTTTGTCACGGATATTTACGGTCATTGTGGTCCTGTAGTTGGGACGGCCTGTATGCTACCGGTTGCCACCTATTCGGGTGGCGATTGCTTGTTTAACACTCGTAGAACACACAGCGGTGTTTACGGGACGATACGTGTCCACAATCGGTGCCGGGGTAGCACATGCGTATTTCCGCGGTACATAAATATTGCTGCGTAACGTTGCCGATATATCATATTGGAATTAACATGTCGGCACCATACATACGGTGATGGTTTGTACATGCGTCCTTTGCATACCATGTTGGCTATACTCCTGTGGTACATTCTGGGACATTTTCGATTTGCATCGTTTTACGTCGCCACGCGCCTAGCCAGTGAGGAGCTCTCAGTACTACTTTGTGGGTACTGCTATACATACGCCTGTGGTTCCTATACTGTATGCCTACACATGTTATTCCACTCCGCCTGTCACATGCCACCTACATACACATTTTATAGTGTCACACACATTACACTGGCACAGCGGAACACACGACACCCTCACCTCACACAGACATACTGCCGCTTCGGGGACGGTTGCACACAGTACCTACGTTGACCACATCGCTGGCGGCGGTGTCTACCTCCGCCCTCATATCCTAAGAATATTACACGCACATGTCCTGTTACTGTATCGTGGCCTGGCGATCATCCCGAATGGCGAATATGCATTTAGGTGGGTTGACCTTTCCATGGGTGGCGTTCCTGCTCTGTCCACCCTCCCGGATAGTCGGGTTGTCATTCAGTATGTTTACTATGTTGAGAGTTCGCATCTTACTGCATCTGTAACCTTGCATCCCTGTGACTCCCTGTTTAACTTGTTGTACTTTATATCTGTGTATGTGTACATATATTTCTACGATGTAATGATATCTATATCCATATTTGTGTATGCACATATGTACATATGTAGACACCTTGCGGAACGTGGCAGCATACGGCCACGCCGTCTGCTGTCGGACCCGCGTCGGTTGAGGTGTTGGCGTTCCATGCTCCGCTGGCTGTTGGTTGTGCAGTGTTTGGGTGCTACCTATGTTGGAGTCACACATGGGACCGCCCATACAGTACACATTACGGGCGGACATGTTTGTGTGCCGTCCATTTCACTGTGTGTGCAGGTAGGAAGGTGTCAGTCCATGGGGCCTACGCTGTCAGAGTATGTGCTATACGTTCCCTCTTTGCCAAGGCATAGGCATATTGGGTACGCCTCCGTCTGCCTACTGGGGCTGGCACAGTGTGTTCATGGCGCTGAACGCCCTGTGTCTGTGCTTGCCTTGGCAGTTGTGGTGGGCTTGGTGGCCCTACACCATTATGTCCCTGCGGCAGCTGTTTCGCAAGGATCATATTATGTAGCATAGCACATACTATGAATATGTGGGCACATGTGCCTGGAGAGTACTGCAAGGCTCCAGCAGATGTATCCAAGCACCGGAACCGTGATTTCAACATCCCAAACACACGCTCTATGATTATTCTGGTTTGTGCGTGTGCCTCATTATGGCGTTCTTGCATGTGTGTGTGTGCATTTCTGATGGGTGTGATCATCCACGGCTCCAATGCGTAGCCAGCATCCCCCACAAGGTGACCTTGTGTGATGTCCGCCGTGGCGAATACCTGATACAGCAGTGAGGCATGCCAGATATGGGAGTCGTGGTAGCTTCCGGGGCTGCCAGCACACACATCCATGATAATGCCCTGCGCATTGCACACGACCTGGCAATTGATGGAGGAATCCCTTGCGGTTTATGTAGCGTCTACCCTGCTCACGGGTGGTGACTTGATTTCTATGTGTGTACAGTCTATCGCACCCAGTACCTCCGGTATTGTGCCACACGGTGGAAGTGGCGCATATTGCTAGCCAACTCCTCCTGAGATCTGGGGAAGTATATATACTCATGGGCATGTCGTAACATGGCATCCAGAAACTGGTGTAGTACCCTGGATGCTGATGCCTGTGAGATGCCCATTATATCCCGGTTGGCCTTTGAAAGGTACCTGTTGCCAGTATTTGCAAGCTTACACATACCTTTGTGTCCACTGGGATGGGCTCCCCTCTGTTGTCTCTTGTTCTCAGGCTTGGCCGGCACAGCTCCACTATTTGCTGTAACGTGTCCCTGTCCACCCTGTAACGCTCTACTATCTCCAGGTCTTGCAGCCCCTGGTAGGTCACCCTTGGTCTGAACACTCTCCTTCTCCTCTGAGGCCTCTGGTAGTTGTCGGCACCCTCCTCCGCAACTCCGTCTGTCTCTAACACATGCTGATGCATCACGGCCACGGCAGCACCCAACATATACATTTTAAAAGTTCCCCATGTGTTTACACCGTAAGGCACAGCGTTTGGGAATTCACGCTGTGTGTTGTGTGCATTCCCACTTTATAGTGTTGTGCTGTACACCCGGTGATGTCATTGGGTGTGTCTCTGCTGCCGTATCTGTGGGTTATCTACCGTGTTTTACCGTTGGCACTGCAACGCTGTTGCCTTTGGTGTTACATTACACTTGCCTGCATTGGTTTAGCTTTACACCTTACTTTACTGTTTCTGCACGTTGCACCTACTATTTACGGGAGTGCATCCTGCAGGCACATGACATGTCATGCATTTTGTCTGCCGCCGTTATGCTAACTCTCTCCTTGGCTGTGCTGTATCGGTTCTTCGCTCTTTGCATTTCTGCAACATCCACTACTTTCTTTGCATTCATATTCCTCCCCTTTCCCGTTTTGCAGATTTCTGCATGCAGAGTTGTCAGCTGCCGATTGCCCTCCGTCGGTTGATTGGTGTTAATTGCTCATTACGACTCCAATTACACTGCTTCCGCATTTCCTCATATTCTCCGCATCACCTTCCTGTATCCATGGTTGTTGATGGGGCGGCCGTCACATGACTGGTTTGGGGAACATAGTCATCCTCGTGCACATGCATCTGTGCGTGCATTGTATACTCTCAGCGCATCTATTTCCTCACACGCTGGTCCTGATGCTGTGATGTGCATTGTACAGCCCAGGTTTGCTGGGCTCCAATGTGCTTCCTCCTACAGCGGCACACCCCTCTGCGATTGACAGGTATTCCCTCTAGGCCATTCCTCGGTGTTTTACCACTGCGCCGTTTGGTGCAGCCTTATGCCGGCGGGGGATTTGCGATTCAGTATTATCTGCCTTATTTGCATGGCATTGACTACTAATACATGGTTACGGTGCCAGACACCGACGCCACTCCTTGGCAACCCTTGGGCTGTGGTTGTGGCTTTCCATTCAAACTATGGTGTATTGTGGCTGTGATGCTGATGTGTCTTATACTGCTCTTTTATGGCATTGTCATATTACTTCATTGTTCCTCACCTTCCGCGGACATGTCCTGGGGTTCTGCTGTGGTTTTTGCGTACATGACATTTATGTCGTTATTTACATTTTCTGCATGTTTTCCTTTGACATTCTCAGTTTCTTTCCACATTGCCATGTTGCACCACTATGACACATGACGTTGGCAGCCTTCCGTTACTCCTATGTCATGTTTGGATATATGTAAACCGTTTTTTTTTGGTTTACATTGCCGTGCTGTTATGCTACGCCGCCACGTGAATCACTACTTGCCTTCATTTGCATGGTGCAACACCGCACATGGGGTATTTAACATACCTACGCCAGAGGCGGCGCAACTCCGGCGTACGCCGCTGATGCACGTGGGTTTGGATCATACCTGAATCGCTCGGCGGCCATGTCTGGCGTTGTGGCGCCTACGCCATGCGTGCGCCTGGCGCAAGGTTTATGAATCCCGGGGACTGTCTATGTACGTACATAACCATTTTGCATGATGTAAATATAATAAAACTTGTTCAAAATCTGTTACAGTACTAATAGATCAAAGCTGTGTCTATACATACCCCATATATGTATATTGTATTGTTAAATAAATAAATTAATAAATTTATGTGACAGTTTTAATAACAATTTGTTAAAAAAATAAAAAATGAACAATTGAACAAATGAAAATTAAATATGTATAGTAATAAAAATAAATATAAGTATAAATATAAATATCAATGGAAATGTATGTAAACTGATTGGAACTGCAGCTGATTACATTTATCTGAGATCTAATTCAAGGATGGGTTTACATGAAATGAATTCATTTAGACCTAGAAAGTTTGCTGCATTGAGATAAAGTTGCTACCAAACTTCCTTGAAAATTAATAGTTTCTTTGGGTCCCCTCCTTTGGGATTGTTATAGATGATGTCCAAAATCCCAAATTTGAACTCGTGTTCAGCCCCCATTTTTTCCACATGTCTAGATAGTGCATTGGTACCATCTTTTCTAGATATACTATAAATATGATCATACATTCTCTTTTTAAAATTCCTTTCTGTTTTTCCAACATAGTAGCTAGGGCATGCTCCACATTTGGTGATGTAAATCACCATTCTGGTGTTACAATTCCCCTTTTTCAACTTAATTACTGTAGTATAATTGTTGAAAATGCTTAATTTGTGTACTTCTAAAATGTGTTTGCACTGATTACACGTGCCACACTTCCTGGTACCATCAAAAATGTGGTTCCTCGTTTTCTGATTCCTAAAATTCTGCTGGTCGTAAAAATTATGCTCAAGAAGTTTCTTAATGTTGTCTCCCATTTTATATACCACCCCTGGTCTTTTTCCTACTATTTTCTCCAAGTTAGGTTCAGAATCTAGTAAAAACCAAAACTTGATAATAGTTTCCACAATTTTGTCAGACATTGGATTGTATGTTAAAATGAATGATTTTTGATGTAAGGTTCTATCATTTTTCTTAGAATTGGAATTTAATTCATTGTTAGTGACTGCTCCCGTTCCTAATAGGGGTTTGTATTTCAAACCCCATTCGTTTACCACATATTTTCCTACATTGTGCAACATTGAAGGGGGATAACCTCTATCCCTAAACAGTTTTATAATAAATTTGATTTCTTCCTGCATTACCAGATAATCCGAAGTCATACGAGCAGCACGCATGCATTGTCCCTTAAATATATTCTGTTTTAATTTGGTAGGATGAAAACTGTCATATGCCAAATAGTCATTAGAAAATGTCTTTTTCCTATGTATTCTGGATCTTAAATTGTCATTGTGTACATAAATGTAAGTGTCCAAATAGGCTATTCCCTCATTACTCATATTATATGTGAATTTCAAGAAATTACTACTGTTGTTGAGAAATTCAATAAAGGTGTCCAATTCTTCATTGGTACCACTCCATAAAATATAGATATTGTCCAAAAATCTCGAGTAATGGAGGATTTTACTGAAATGTGTGCTGGGGAATAGATGAGATTCCTCCCAGTCAACCATGACCAAATTGGCGAATATGGGAGCACAAGCTCCTCCCATTGCTACACCTCGTGTCTGTTTAAAATGCTCTCCCTCAAAGTGTATGAAGTTATTATCCAAAACCATAGTCATAAGTTCCATAATGAGACAATTCTCATTCCATGTCAAACTCATATGTTTGTTTATGCTGTTACAAAATGCTTCCAGTCCCTCATTTTTGGGAATGCTAGAGAACAAATCAATCACGTCAATGGTGACAAAATAATAATCCTTTTTCCATTTGTTTACAGGGTATTCACTTAAGAATTCCCAAAAATCTTTCACCATGTAAGGGATGTTGTCGTATACTGACTTGAGTTTAATATCTATGTATTTCCCTATGTAATATGTTTTTGAATATTTACCAGACACAATAGGTCTAAATGGGGGGTCAGAAGTACTCTTGTGGATTTTTGGTATTCCTATAAAACTAGCCAAAGTTGGAAACTTGACTTTTAGATAATCATATACTACACTAGATATTCTTCCATCTATCAGAAATTCTTCTAAATAAGAATCAATTCTCCGATGGAAAATATTCACTTCATTGATTGAAATGGATTCATAATTTCCTGAATCATGAAGTATGTCATACATTTTCAAGATATAATGAAACTTATCATAAATAACCACCCCACCCCCTTTGTCAGGTTTCATGACTCTGACCTGAGAATTTGTCTTTAAGGCTTCTAATGTTTCTCTCTCCTGGTCAGTTAGATTGTTGTCTACCTCAGACTTCATTCTATCTTGATGTATAGTATATATTTCCTTAGCTACAATCTTCTCAAAAACATCAACTCTGGGGTGGTATGGTGGAATAAATGTGCTTTTACTTTTGAAATCACTATCCTTGATCTGATTGTCACCTTCCTCTTTGTTTGTGAGCTCGTTTGAAACTAGTTTGTTGTTGAAAAATATACTTAGATTGATTTTCCTTGTAAATTTTTTGAGCTCACATAAACAATCAACTAAATTGAAACTGGGAGTAGGTATACATTTCATAGGTTCATAGGTTCATACTAGGCTATCTGCCCTAGGGCATTTATAAGCCTAGCCAGAGTTGTGTGGCTTTCACCACCCCTTAGGTTGAAGAATACTATACCCATTAGTTTGCCGTGCCTCTGTCCAGCAGTGATACAGAGATGATCCCCGGGGTAAACCTACGATCTCCCATCCACTGGTCAAGATTCCTCTTGAACAGAGCCAGCGAGGTGCTCTGTCTCACATGGACCGGGATTCTGTTCCACAGCATAGGGAGTCTCTGGGTGATGAATCTGTCCCTCCAGCACGTCCTATTTATATCCATGTTGAGGTTTAAGTCTCTTGCTCTTGTGGCTTTGGTGGATGTGGATTTTTTGAGGTGGAGCATGTCCATTAATTCCGAGTTGGACATGGCCTTGTATGTCAGGCACAGGTCACCTCTGAGCAGACGGTATGCGACTGAATAGAGCTGGAGTTTCTTCAGTCGGGCAGCATATGGCATATTTTTGAGCCCCTTTATCCTTTTGGTGAGGAACTTTTGGGGTCTTTCCAATTGCTGCAGGTGTCGGGTAAGATACATTCCGAATGGGGCATTGTACTCAATCATTGGTCTGATAAGTGAAGAGTACAGGGGAACAATGACCTCACTTGATCTGGATGTGAATCCCTTCATAATCAGGTGGGCAATGTAGAAGGTCCTCCTAACCACTTTGGCAATGTGAGTGTCAAAAGAAAGGTTACTGTCAACTTGGGTCCCCAGGTCCTGATAACCTCTTCTGTGCTTAATGGATTGCCACCTATGTGGTAACTTGGGGTTACCTTGTTTTTACCAAAGGGTATGACTATACATTTTTTGGCGTTTAGCTTAAGGCCATGGCTCTGGCACCAGTTATCCGTTTCTATGAGACCTCTCTGAAGGATACCTGTGTCTGATGGATTTTCAACTATGGCGCCCAGTTTGCAGTCATCTGCAAACTTTGTCAGCCACAATCCTCCTATGTTTGCCTGCACTTCTGAAAAGTACATGCCGAACAAGAGGGGGCCCAGGACTGAGCCCTGTGGGACACCGCTTGTGACCGGCTTGGAGTCTGACATGGCACCAGCAACTCTAACCCTGTGGGTTCTATCCTTGAGCCAGTTTGCAACCCATCTTGTGACATATGGGTTTACATTTAAGCTGGTGAGCTTTTCTGTGATACCCGAGTGGGGTATTGTGTCGAAAGCTTTTGCAAGGTCAAGGTAGGCTGTGTGAACTGCCTTACGATCATCAATGGCCTTGGTGACTGTTTCAAAAAAGTCGACCAAGTTCAAGAGGCATGATCTGCCCTTGACAAAGCCGAATTGGGTAGGATCCAATGTCTGTAGGTCCCCTATGTCTTTATTTATGAGTTCCATTATGATCCTCTCCATAGCTTTGCAGACCAGGCTTGTTAAGCTTATGGGGCAGTAATTACCAGGCTCCGTAGAAGCACCGCCTTTGTGGATTGGGACCACAGTTGCCGTACGCCACTCTTTGGGTATGTATCCTGTGGTAAGGCTAAGATTAAACAGCAGCCTTATGTGTGGGTTTAGTTCCTCATTGAGTTCGTGTAGCACACAGCCGGGGACACCATCCGGTCCCACTGATGCTGTGTTTTTAGCTTTAGAGAGAGCAGCTCTCACCTGGGCATTTGAGATGATTGGGAGGCTACACTCTGCTGGGATAGATATTTCTCCTTTGGGGGAGAAATTTTCACTGAACCTGTCTGCCAGTATGTTTGCAATGTCTGTGGGTTCAGTGATTTTTGTATCATTTTGGACTAATTCTGAGCATATCTGGGAGTTTCCACCCAGATTTCTAACATAGCTAAAGAAGGCCTTATGATTGTCTTTTTGAGTCCTTGGCGATTTTTCTCTCAAAGTTGGCCTTGGATGATTTTATGAGTGATCGTAGTTTTTTACTAGTATTGATCAGAGATGTTTTCCCTTTTAGGGATTTTGCTCTATCTTGTAGTAGCTTTCTCCTCTTGTTGTAAAGTTTGTTTATGGCTGGGGTCCACCAGATCGGGCGCTTGCCTTTGGTGGAAAGGGTCTTGATTTTATTTGGGATTGCTTGATCCATGCAATCCTGGAGGTGCTCGTAGAAAGCATTTGTAAGGGATTCAGCAGCGTGGGTTGTGGTTTCCAATGGCTCAGAGGCCTTGAAGGATACCACACCAGTCTTAAGAAGTGTGAAGTTGGTTTTTGAGAAGTTCTTCACTGTGGTCTTTTTTGTTGGGGGTGGGGGCGGGATGTGGATCTCCAGTGAGATTAGTTTATGGTCTGATCTCACCAATAAGGGATATACTTCTGGTGTGGAGCATTTTGTCCCCATGTTTGTGATGATCAGATCTAGTATATTTTCACCTCTTGTGGGAATGGTGACAAGTTGTTCCATAGCATTTGAGTTTATGAACTCCAGGAACCTTTGGGCTAGGGTATTGGGGGTTGAGTAATGTTCCCAGTCTATGTTTGGGTAGTTGAAGTCACCCAATATGATGGTGTTTGGAGAGACATTTATACTCTCCAGTGACTTCAGGAAGGCTGTGTGGGGTTCCTGAGTTTGAGAGGGTGGCCTGTAACATGCTACAAACTGTAGAGTAGTTTTGCCTATGGTTAATTGCACCTGAATGGTATCTGATGCTTCGTGAGTTGCCACCAGCCTGGAGGTGTGGGTATCCTTGATGAATATGGATACACCCCCTCCTTTTGTGGTACGGTCCAGGTTTTGGGGCCGGAACACATGATATGAGGTAAAACCTGATAGTGCCGGGGTGCTCTCAGGAGCCTTGAATCAGGTTTCAGTCACAGCACAGACATCGATATTCTCCATACTGAGGAGGGCTTCGAGGGCATGCATCTTGAGATTTAGACTTCTGGCATTGAGCAGCATTACCCTTAGTTTTTTTCCATTATTGTTTTCTAGGGCAGTGGGTTTAGAATTTGAGCTTTGTCTAAAAAAGGCACTATGGGAGTGGCAAGAGCCTTTGCCAATATCCGGAAACCCAGGGGTGACAGGTGCAAGCCGTCCCTTGCGAAGCAGCGTGGCTTGTCAAGCATGTCATTCCAGGCAGACAGACATTGGATCCCCTTAGAATGTCACCAGAAATTAAGCCAATTATTAAAACTGATCATTTTGTCTCTGTATTGTGGCATCATTCTTGGTGAAGGTAGGATACTGCTCAGGGTCAAGGTCATACCAGCCTGGGCTAAATAATCTGAGAGCTCCTTTATGTCTCTTTTCATGTAGTCCAGGGAGGTATGTCTCAGGTCATTCACACCGGCATGGACAATGACTGAGTCATACTTGTACTTGCTGTGCAGTGACCTGAGTGCTTGTGTTATGTGGCGGATTCTAGCGCCCGACAGGCAGCTTACTGTGACCCTCTCCTTGTTCAGTCTGGTGAGTGGGACATCAGTGTGTCTGACTATGGAGTCACCTATGACAAGTGTGTCTGGCATTGTGTTTGGCCTTAAGGGCTGTGACTGATTTGCACACTGACTTTGTGATCTATGTGTTGCTTGTGTTATGTCATGAGGTGGCAGTTGTTTGGGTGTCTGCTTTGGAGGCCTCTGCTGTTTTGCTAGATTTTTGATCAGTGCCTCCGAGTATGTCTTTGTGTGTTTATGTGTTTGATTTGTAGTTGTGATAGTTCTATGTGAGACTGGGTTTATGGTGTGTGTAGTTACCTTCTCCTCCTGTCTGGTTTTGCCAGTCCTGAGTTGAGAGAGCTCAGCCTCCAGTTTGGCTATATAGTTGCATCTCGCATGTATTTGTGTTTTGTGGGAGGAGGAGAGGGTTGTCTGTGTACATGAGGCAATTGTAACATTGCCTCAATATTCCCAGATTCACCAGCTGAGCAGGAGAGGACGCTAGCAACTGACCCTTTGACATGCTAGAAGAAATGAAAAAGTTTGCTGTGTAACTGAGTCAGAAAGGACCTATAGGGAAGTGGGTACTCAAGGGGGTTTTAAGCTAGTGAAGTACTTTGTATAATATAGAAGTGCTTTACCTGACTAAAAAATGCTTTAGGAACAAGTGCTGAGCTTTACAGATAGAGAATAGACTATTTAGATTACAAGTAGAGCAGTTCTAAGGGAAAAAATGAAGAGCAGACTTTACGAAGCCAGAAATAGTTTAACCTTGTTTAACCGGCGCTGCCCGATGGTGCTCTAGTGGCAACTCCGCACTAAATGCAGAAAAGGCAATAAGTCAGTAGTACAGGCTAGCACACTTTAGTGGGCAGCCAAACAATTAAATTAAACAGCAAACAAACACTTTTCGAATTGAATTAGACTAATTTCGACTAAAATGTACTTTTAAGTGCAGATAATAAAAAATGCAGTAAATAACTATGAAAACAGTTAAAGCTTGCTCTAGGTAAGCAGTAAAAGGAAAAACAAATATAAAAAACAGCAGGATACTTAATCAGGAAAGCAGTCACTTTTTTCAGTTCTCTATAGCCAGGAAGACTCAACAGGACCACGTGGAGCTGTGTCTGAGCAATATGGCTTCAAAAAAATGCCAGAGGCAGATTTTAACCAGGGAACTTCAAAAGAGCTAGAAATGGTCCAAAATGACCAATTACTACAGCTTCTTGTGCTGAGGTCACTTCCCTCAAGGACAGGTAGGCTATTCAAGGCTCCCCACTCCCACTGGTGAGCTAAGAAACTTCCTTCTATCCAAGTAAGGCAACGGATAACACAGGAACTACAACACAGCCCAGGATACAGCAAGGCCTGTAAACTGGTCTAACTAGTTTAGGAGAGGCAGGAAAACAAGGAATAGTTTTTTGTTTTTTTTTGTTTTTAAACAGAAACACACAGAAATGCAGAAAAGGCAATAAGTCAGTAGTACAGGCTAGCACACTTTAGTGGGCAGCCAAACAATTAAATTAAACAGCAAACAAACACTTTTCGAATTGAATTAGACTAATTTCGATTAAAATGTACTTTTAAGTGCAGATAATAAAAAATGCAGTAAATAACTATGAAAACAGTTAAAGCTTGCTCTAGGTAAGCAGTAGAAGGTAAAACAAATATAAAAACAGCAGGATACTTAATCAGGAAAGCAGTCACTTTTTTTCAGTTCTCTGTAGCCAGGAAGACTCAACAGGACCATGTGGAGCTGTGTCTAAGCAATATGGCTTCAAAAAAATGCCAGAGGCAGATTTTAACCAGGGAACTTCAAAAGAGCTAGAAATGGTCCAAAATGACCAATTACTACAACTTCTTGTGCTGAGGTCACTTCCCTCAAGGACAGGTAGGCTATTCAAGGCTCCCCACTCCCACTGGTGAGCTAAGAAACTTCCTTCTATCCAGGTAAGGCAATGGACAACACAGGAACTACAACACAGCCCAGGATACAGCAAGGCCTGTAAACTGGTCTAACTAGTTTAGGAGAGGCAGGAAAACAAGGAATATTTTTTTGGTTTTTTGGTTTTTAAATAGAAACACACAGAAATGCAGAAAAGGCAATAAGTCAGTAGTACAGGCTAGCACACTTTAGTGGGCAGCCAAACAATTAAATTAAACAGCAAACAAACACTTTTCGACTTGAATTAGACTAATTTCGACTAAAATGTACTTTTAAGTGCAGATAATAAAATATGCAGTAAATAACTATGAAAACAGTTAAAGCTTGCATAGGTAAGCAGTAGAAGGTAAAACAAATATAAAAAAACAGCAGGATACTTAATCAGGAAAGCAGTCACTTTTTTTCAGTTCTCTGTTAGCAGCTTGAAGTAACTGCTGTTGATTTCCAAGTTCGTAAAATTATATATTTTGAAATTGTCATAAGTGTGTATATTGTCTTCCACTATAATACCATTATTTTTGTTTCTCTCTATAACAGTTTGAAAACCATGGAATATATCTGGTTCAATTCATTTCTGTTCCAATCCCCCCCCCCCCAATTTCCCTTGTGATTCCTCCCATACCATCCCTGCTGTTTCCTTACTGTACTCTGATATGGTTGGCCCTGTGTGTTCCATTCCATGTGAAAATGGGGCCCTTCAGAATCATATTGTGTTCCATAATATGCTTTATTGTTCTCGTAGTAATTGTCCCTACCCTGTGTCCAGTTCTTGTCGTGTTCCCACCAAATGTATGCTTCCTCCTTCTTATATTGCTGTATATCTCTGATCAATTTTTTCCTTTTCCTTTCCTTTATATTGATTATCCGCTTCTCTGCTAACCTGAATTGTTTAGAATATAGCTCTTCCCATTCTTTGAACAACAAATCATTGGAAATGTTCAAATCCAATTCCTCTGCTTCCTGAGTCAAATTACTTAATCTGGCATCATTGTGTACAATAAGAATGTTTATGAATTTCAACCCACACTCATCAAAAAACTTGTTAAAGTCAGATATGGAATTTTCATCAAGAGCAATACCCATAGGTTTCTTGAAAAACCTTAAACCTTGTGGAACAATCTTCATTTCAACACATTTCTGCAAATACACATTGTCAATTTTCAAACCATTAATTTGTTTTAACATTTTACCTAACGAAAAAATAATTTCCTTTAAACTGCCTAAAGATTTATTAGACTGAACATTGTTGGTTTTGGTAACATTGTCCGTATCCATATAGTGACAGGCATTCAAAAATTTGTTCAAACACTGTCCCTTATTGTTTGTTGTTCTACTACCCCTATCGTCCTTGTGTGAACCAATTCCATTGCTATGTGCAGAATTCACCGTCACAGACGAATAAGTTTTAACAGGAGGTAACAGTTTGGGCTTGGTCCCTATACGGTAAGCCTCTTCGTCAATGTCATAAATGGAGAAGTCAAAAGTTAAGTCAGGTAGATTGATCCTACTGTTGTTGTAGGATTCAATGATGTTTATGTCTGTACACTTTTCGTTATTGTTACCACGTAACCCAGAACACTGTCCACTGGGAATATTAAAGCTTTCCTCTGAAAAATTATGTCCCTTAGATCTATATTGTTGAATAGCATCCTCATTGTTGTCACATGAAAAGCTAGAATTGCTAGTAACAGTACCTTGTTTGTCCTTGGCTGGTTTGCTATATCCATCCGCTAACGCCAATACCTCAGCTGGTATACTGTTGGACGCTTTGCGTTCATGATGTACCATGGCATCCAACTCACAATCTATGGCTTGTAACCCTTTGAAGACGCTGTCCGTACCTTTGCCTACCTGCATGGAAATACCTCTAAACGAATCTTTAAAAAGAGTAAACAGTTGATGAATTTCTTCCTTCAAAAAGGCTATTTCGCCTCTTAACTCGACCAGTTCCGCCTTCACATCAGGGGTGTTAGAACGTGATATAACACCGGTCTCATCCATGGTAACCGAACAACAACTTAATCAAAATGAGCAACAATCAATACCATACAAAAACTAAACGGAAACCTTGATAAGACCAATAAGTGTACGATTTCACTTAGAACTTCCAAGCGGAACAGATTTATTGATAAAAATACAAACTGGATGTTAAGCGCTTTCACTCATAAACAGAGCTTCCTCAGAACAGCCTTTCATTGGTAAAAAACATTATTTAAATACAAGAATTGGCGCCAGAAAATACATACATCAACTGCTACTACTTCCTTAAAGAAATACAGCTACATTTCGTAACTTCTTCATGTTCCACTACATGAATAAATGTTACTCATAATAAATTACATACAATAACATAGTAAAGAAATTTGTAATAATAATAATTATGTAAAAATTGATAAAATGAATAAATACTATAATACTAATATGCCAAGGACATAAAATATACTTTTTAAACAATGAAAAACTAAAATTGAAATAAAAATTGTCTATGTACGTACATAACCATTTTGCATGATGTAAATATAATAAAACTTGTTCAAAATCTGTTACAGTACTAATAGATCAAAGCTGTGTCTATACATACCCCATATATGTATATTGTATTGTTAAATAAATTAATAAATTTATGTGACAGTTTTAATAACAATTTGATAAAAAATTAAAAAATGAACAATTGAACAAATGAAAAATAAATATGTATAGTAATAAAAATAAATATAAGTATAAATATAAATATAAATGGAAATGTATGTAAACTGATTGGAATTGCAGCTGATTACATTTATCTGAGATCTAATTCAAGGATGGGTTTACATGAAATGAAGTCATTTAGACCTGGAAAGTTTGCTGCATTGAGATAAAGATGCCACCAAACTTCCTTGAAACATAATAGTTTCTTTGGGTCCCCTCCTTTGGGATTGTTATAGATGATGTCCAAAATCCCAAATTTGAACTCGTGTTCAGCCCCCATTTTTTCCACGTCTAGATAGTGCATTGGTACCATCTTTTCTAGATATACTATAAATATGATCATAAATTCTCTTTTTAAAATTCCTTTCTGTTTTTCCAACATAGTAGCTAGGGCATGCTCCACATTTGGCGATGTAAATCACCATTCTGGTGTTACAGTTCCCCTTTTTCAACTTAATTACTGTAGTATAATTGTTGAAAATGCTTAATTTGTGTACTTCTAAAATGTGTTTGCACTGATTACACATGCCACACTTCCTGGTACCATCAAAAACGTGGTTCCTCGTTTTCTGATTCCTAAAATTCTGCTGGTCGTAAAAATTATGCTCAAAAAGTTTCTTAATGTTGTCTCCCATTTTATATACCACCCCTGGTCTTTTTCCTACTATTTTCTCCAAGTTAGGTTCAAAATCTAGTAAAAACCAAAACTTGTTAATAGTTTCTACAATTTTGTCAGACATTGGATTGTATGTTAAAATGAATGATTTTTGATGTAAGGTTCTATCATTTTTCTTAGAATTGGAATTTAATTCCTTGTTACTGACTGCTCCCGTTCCTAATATGGGTTTGTATTTCAAACCCCATTCGTTTACCGCATATTTTCCTACATTGTGCAACATTGAAGGGGGATAACCTCTATCCCTAAACAGTTTTGTAATAAATTTGATTTCTTCCTGCATTACCAGATAATCCAAAGTCATACGAGCAGCACGGATGCATTGTCCCTTAAATATATTCTGTTTTAATTTGGTAGGATGAAAACTGTCATATGCCAAATAGTCATTAGAAAATGTCTTTCCTATGTATTCTGGATCTTAAATTGTCATTGTGTACATAAATATAAGTGTCCAAAGAGGCTATTCCCTCATTACTCATATATGTGAATTTCAAGAAATTACTACTGTTGTTGAGAAATTCAATAAAGGTGTCCAATTCTTCATTGGTACCACTCCATAAAATATAGATATTGTCCAAAAATCTCGAGTAATGGAGGATTTTACTGAGATGTGTGCTGGGGAATAGATGAGATTCCTCCCAGTCAACCATGACCAAATTGGCGAATATGGGAGCACAAGCGTCTTCAAAGGGTTACAAGCCATGGATTGTGAGTCGGATGCCATGGTACATCATGAGCGCAAAGCGTCCAATAGTATACCAGCTGAGGTATTGGCGTTAGCGGATGGAAATAGCAAACCAGCTAAGGACAAACAAGGTACTGTTACTAGCAATTCTAGCTTTTCATGTGACAACAATGAGGATGCTATTCAACAATATAGACCTAAGGGACATAATTTTTCAGAGGAAAGCTTTAATATTCCAAATGGACAGTGTATTGGGTTACGCGGTAACAATAACAAAAAGTGTACAGACTTAAACATCATTGAATCCTACAACAACAATAGGATCAATCTACCTGACTTGGTTTTTACTAGATTCTGAACCTAACTTGGACAAAATAGTAGGAAAAAGACCAGGGGTGGTATATAAAATGGGAGACAACATTAAGAAACTTCTTGAGCATAATTTTTACGACCAGCAGAATTTTAGGAATCAAAAAACGAGCAACCACATTTTTGATGGTACCAGGAAGTGTGGCACGTGTAATCAGTGCAAACACATTTTAGAAGTACACAAATTAAGCATTTTCAACAATTATACTACAGTAATTAAGTTGAAAAAGCGGAATTGTAACACCAGAATGGTGATTTACATTGCCAAATGTGGAGCATGCCCTAGCTACTATGTTGGAAAAACAGAAAGGAATTTGAAAAAGAGAATTTATTATCATATTTATAGTATATCTAGAAAAGATGGTACCAATGCACTATCTAGACATGTAGAAAAAATGGAGGCTGAACACGAGTTCAAATTTGGGATTTTGGACATCATCTATAACAATCCCAAAGGAGGGGACCCAAAGAAACTATTAAGTTTCAAGGAAGTTTGGTGGCAACTTTATCTCAATGCAGCAAACTTTCCAAGTCTAAATGAATTCATTTCATGTAAACCCATCCTTGAATTAGATCTCAGATAAATGCAATCAGCTGCAATTCCAATCAGTTTACATACATTTCCATTTATATTTATACTTATATTTATTTTTATTACTATACATATTTATTTTTCATTTGTTCAATTGTTCATTTTTTAATTTTTTATCAAATTATTAAAACTGTCACATAAATTTGTTAATTTATTTATTTAACAATACAATATACATATATGGGGTATGTATAGACACAGCTTTGATCTATTAGTACTATAACAGATTTTGAACAAGTTTTATTATATTTACATCATGCAAAATGGTTATGTACGTACATAGACAATTTTTATTTCAATTTTAGGTTTTGATTGTTTAAAAAGTATATTTTATGTCCTTGGCATATTAGTATTATAGTATTTATTCATTTTATCAATTTTTACATAGTTATTATTATTATTACAAATTTCTTTACTATGTTATTGTATGTAATTTATTATGAGTAACATTTATTCATGTAGTGGAACATGAAGAAGTTATGAAATGTAGCTGTATTTCTTTAAGGAAGTAGTAGCAGTTGATGTATGTATTTTTTGGTGCCAATTCTTGTATTTAAATAATGTTTTTTACCAATGAAAGGATGTTCTGATGAAGCTCTGTTTATGAGTGAAAGCGCTTAACATCCAGTTTGTATTTTTATCAATAAATCTGTTCTGCTTGGAAGTTCTAAGTGAAATCGTACACTTATTGGTCTTATCAAGGTTTCCGTTTAGTTTTTGTTTGGTATTGATTGTTGCTCATTTTGATTAAGTTGTTGTTGGGTTACCATGGATGAGACCGGTGTTATATCACGTTCTAACAGCCCTGATGAGAAGGCGGAACTGGTCGAGTTAAGAGGCGAAATAGCTTTTTTGAAGGAAGAAATTCATCAACTGTTTACTCTTTTTAAAGATTCGTTTAGAGGTATTTCCACGCAGGCAGGCAAAGGTACGGACAGCGTCTTCAAAGGGTTACAAGCCATGGATTGTGAGTCGGATGCCATGGTACATCATGAGCGCAAAGCGTCCAACAGTATACCAGCTGAGGTATTGGCATTAGCAGATGGAAATAGCAAACCAGCCAAGGACAAACAAGGTACTGTTACTAGCAATTCTAGCTTTTCATGTGACAACAATGAGGATGCTATTAAACAATATAGATCTAAGGGACATAATTTTTCAGAGGAAAGCTTTAATATTCCCAATGGACAGTGTTCTGGGTTACGCGGTAACAATAACGAAAAGTGCACAGACTTAAACATCATTGAATCCTACAACAACAGTAGGATCAATCTACCTGACTTAACTTTTGACTTCTCCATTTATGACATTGACGAAGAGGCTTACCGTATAGGGACCAAGCCCAAACTGTTACCTCCTGTTAAAACTTATTCGTCTGTGACGGTGAATTCTGCACATAGCAATGGAATTGGTTCACACAAGGACGATAGGGGTAGTGGAACAACAAACAATAAGGGACAGTGTTTGAACAAATTTTTGAATGCCTGTCACTATATGAATACGGGCAATGTTACCAAAACCAACAATGTTCAGTCTAATAAATCTTTAGGCAGTTTAATGGAAATAATTTTTTCGTTAGGTAAAATGTTAAAACAAATTAATGGTTTGAAAATTGACAATGTGTATTTGCAGAAATGTGTTGAAATGAAGATTGTTCCACAAGGTTTAAGGTTTTTCAAGAAACCTATGGGTATTGCTCTTGATGAAAATTCCATATCTGACTTTAACAAGTTTTTTGATGAGTGTGGGTTGAAATTCATAAACATTCTTATTGTACACAATGATGCCAGATTAAGTAATTTGATTCAGGAAGCAGAGGAATTGGATTTGAACATTTCCAATGATTTGTTGTTCAAAGAATGGGAAGAGCTATATTCTAAACAATTCAGGTTAGCAGAGAAGTGGATAATCAATATAAAGAAAAGGAAAAGGAAAAAATTGATCAGAGATATACAGCAATATAAGAAGGAGGAAGCATACATTTGGTGGGAACACGACAAGAACTGGACACAGGGTAGGGACAATTACTACGAGAACAATAAAGCATATTATAGAACACAATATGATTCTGAAGGGCCCCATTTTCACATGGAACGGAACACACAGGGCCAACCATATCAGAATACAGTAAGGAAACAGCAGGGATGGTATGGGAGGAATCACAAGGGAAATTGGGGGGGGGGGGTTGGAACAGAAATTAATTGAACCAGATATATTCCATGGTTTTCAAACTGTTATAGAGAGAAACAAAAATAATGGTATTATAGTGGAAGACAATATACACACTTATGACAATTTCAAAATATATAATTTTACGAACTTGGAAATCAACAGCAGTTACTTCAAGCTGCTAGTCAAAGGTATGAAATGTATACCTACTCCCAGTTTCAATTTAGTTGATTATGTGAGCTCAAAAAATTTACAAGGAAAATCAATCTAAGTATATTTTTCAACAACAAACTTGTTTCAAACAAGCTCACAAACAAAGAGGGAGGTGACAATCAGATCAAGGATAGTGATTTCAAAAGTAAAAGCACATTTATTCCACCATACCACCCCAGAGTTGACGTTTTTGAGAAGATTGTAGCTAAGGAAATATATACTATACACCAAGATAGAATGAAGTCTGAGGTAGACAACAATCTAACTGACCAGGAGAGAGAAACATTAGAAGCCTTAAAGACAAATTCTCAGGTCAGAGTCATGAAACCTGACAAAGGGGGTGGGGTGGTTATTTATGATAAGTTTCATTATATCATGAAAATGTATGACATACTTCATGATTCAGGAAATTATGAATCTATTTCAATCAATGAAGTGAATATTTTCCATCGGAGAATTGATTCTTATTTAGAAGAATTTCTGACAGATGGAAGAATATCTAGTGTAGTATATGATTATCTAAAAGTCAAGTTTCCAACTTTGGCTAGTTTTATAGGAATACCAAAAATCCACAAGAGTACTTCTGACCCCCCATTTAGACCTATTGTGTCTGGTAAATATTCAAAAACATATTACATAGGGAAATACATAGATATTAAACTCAAGTCAGTATACGACAACATCCCTTACATGGTGAAAGATTCTTGGGAATTCTTAAGTAAATACCTGTAAACAAATGGAAAAAGGATTATTATTTTGTCACCATTGACGTGATTGATTTGTTCTCTAGCATTCCCAAAAATGAGGGACTGGAAGCGTTTTGTAACAGCATAAACAAACATATGAGTTTGACATGGGATGAGACTTGTCTCATTATGGAACTTATGACTATGGTTTTGGATAATAACTTCATACACTTTGAGGGAGAGCATTTTAAACAGACACGAGGTGTAGCAATGGGAGCAGCTTGTGCTCCCATATTCGCCAATTTGGTCATGGTTGACTGGGAGGAATCTCATCTATTCCCCAGCACACATTTCAGTAAAATCCTCCATTACTCGAGATTTTTGGACGATATCTATATTTTATGGAGTGGTACCAATGAAGAATTGGACACCTTTATTGAATTTCTCAACAACAGTAGTAATTTCTTGAAATTCACATATAATATGAGTAATGAGGGAATAGCCTATTTGGACACTTATATTTATGTACACAATGACAATTTAAGATCCAGAATACATAGGAAAAAGACATTTTCTAATGACTATTTGGCATATGACAGTTTTCATCCTACCAAATTAAAACAGAATATATTTAAGGGACAATGCATCCGTGCTGCTCGTATGACTTCGGATTATCTGGTAATGCAGGAAGAAATCAAATTTATTACAAAACTGTTTAGGGATAGAGGTTATCCCCCTTCAATGTTGCACAATGTAGGAATATATGTGGTAAACGAATGGGGTTTGAAATACAAACCCCTATTAGGAACGGGAGCAGTCAGTAACAACGAATTCAACTCCAATTCTAAGAAAAATGATAGAACCTTACATCAAAAATCATTCATTTTATACAATCCAATGTCTGACAAAATTGTGGAAACTATTAACAAGTTTTGGTTTTTACTAGATTCTGAACCTAACTTGGAGAAAATAGTAGGAAAAAGGCCAGGGGTGGTATATAAAATGGGAGACAACATATTGGTCTTATATATATATATATATATATATATTTATGTACATATATAGTGTGTGTGTGTGTGTGTGTGTGTGTGTGTGTATATATATATATATATATATATATATATATATATATATATATATACATATATATACATATATATATGTGTGTGTGTGTGTGCGTGTATATATATATATATATATATATATATGTGTGTGTGTGTGTGTGTGTGTGTGTGTGTGTGTCTGTATGCGTTTCAGTGCATTTTCAAAGAATTGAGAGTTTTAGTACATTTTCAAAGAATTGTAAGCTTCAAGTGAAGGGAAGTTTACTGCTGCTTAAGCTAAGTCTGTTTGCAATTTGCAACTGTTTTGTTTATCAAATGGTCATAACTATTGAGCTACTGAATTTAAAAGCAGTGCTAGTAGCACAACATGTGGCATTGCTTTTGATGTACATGGATGTGGCTTCTACTCCCACAGCATGTAAATGGACTGCTGATACTGTGTTGTACTTTGTGGGGGGGGGGGGGGGATGCTGCAGTCTTGAATCTGTCTTCCTTTGGATGAGATGCCAAGTATATGAACCTGTAGTCGGTCTGCCTTATATTCCCTTTTACAATATTACCAGCTTAGTATGTTTTTTATTGTAACATAGGCAATTTATTCCTCAAGGACAGCAGGTACTGAATTTGTAGATGAAGCACTAAAATATAAAATTGCTTGCTAGCAGCAACCTAACCTCTTCATTTGATGTATATCTTTTTGATGTATTATTGTTTAGAAAACTTTTACTTTTGTAGATATTGTGCATATTGACTGATACTGGTAGATTGTAATGACAGAAGCTTCAGTGACCTTTTATGGTTAAAATGTTCTGAAATGGGCAGTTTTGTCATTATTGGTTCATAAATTTTGTTTCATTGCTTACTAAAAAAATGTTCTGAAATAAAAATTGAAAACACACTCTAACAAGTGATGCTATATTGTACACGAAATGTATTTATTTAACATTTGTTATCCTGAAAAGTCCAACTTGGAACAAAGCCAGTTTTCAGTGGATGCCCGGGGCGAAATGCTCCAGATGAATGTCTTTGTAATGTGGGAGGAAACCGGAGCACCCGGAGGAAACCCACACGAATGCAGGGAGGACATGCAGACTCCACACAGCAGGCACCCCAGCCGAGAATCGAACCGGAGAACCTCTTGCTGTAAGGCGACAATGCTACCGCTGCAGCACTGCACTGTCCAATATAATATAATTTGATGCAATCAGGAAGGTGAATCAAAGCAAAGAACACATGCATGCATGGTCCTAAAATGTGTGCAAGGGGTCTATGGTTTGAAAACAGCCCAAAGGTAAACTTTATCTGCCACTGGCCAGATGCATTTTCTTTGAATGTGGGTTTTAATGCCATTTCAATGAATGTGAGTTTCAAGGGCAGAGATGTTTACTGTTAATGCTAAGTCTGTTTTCATTGCGAGACAGCATTGTTTTGTTTAGTAAATGTCTGCCTGTGTTTGCGCTACAAAAATTTGAAATAAAAATTTAAAATTAAATCCAAATATCTGTAATCATTGTGGAAGTAAAGCAGAAAATAGTATGCACACTGAAAGGTTTGAACAGTATTTATGGTAAATGGGGAGAAATAGCCAAGTAATGGGACAGTAGCATGGCTGCAATGGGTTATGGGATGCTGTATGAGGGCCCCAATCCATTACCTTGTCTAAGGCCCCATTTGAACATGATCCAGCTCTGAGTGAAGTACTTCTTAAAGGAAGCATTATGCCAAATAGTTGAACTAATCAATGATGAATCTACAGAAACACCGACTTCTCTAAATTTGGATAATATTCCCTTGGAAACTAACAACACTAAGTAGGATTTTCTTACTACTGTTGCCACATGATGACTGGAAGATAAGGAAGTTTCAGCCCATGATCCAAGCTCCCAAACA
>NC_056739.1:1268469518-1268582018 GCF_019279795.1 Protopterus annectens | reverse complement strand
ACTGGAATAGTCTCACTGCCAATGAGGAGATCAAACCATGGATTGGTGATGTATGCAGGTATGGATATAGAAGGGGCAGGACATTGGGATCATTTTTTTCACATTACAAAAGGGTCAGTTCGGCCAGAGCCATACACCACCAATTAACCATGACAGGTGACAAACTATGGGGTACATACCATTGTGGTCATTATTCATCATGTCCTTTCATTTTCAGATCAAAACATTTTACCAGTAAAAATACCGACAGAATATTTGATATCAAATTTTTTGGCAATTGTAACAGTGATTGGGTGGTATACCTTGCTACGTGCACATGTGGTTCGTTCTATGTTGGACAGACTTCATGACCACTTTGATTACGTATGTCTGAACATCGCAGTGACATACGAACTAGGAGGGAGACCAATACCCTATTTCGACACAGTACACAACATAATTCAGCCAGGTTCCAGTTTACCATCATTGACAGAATCCTTGGGGACAGATCCAACAAACAGGGATGGCATTCTATTCTCACTAAAAAAGAGAAGCATTGGATCATTAAACTGGGAGCTTTGTTCTCACCAGGTTTGAATGATCATTTATAAAACTGTGTGTTTCACTTTTATGAGCATATGTTATTTTATTTTATTTTATTGAATAACTTTTCATTTTCTCTTTGTCTCTCATATAGGAAACAATTTGAATGTGGGAAGAATCCTATTGGATGACTCATACTATATATGTGTGTCACTTTACAGCTAATGCTTTTTTATCCCACTGAGGAAAGCCTGCTGGCTGAAACCGGTCTGGGTGTTTATTATTAAAAGTTTATATACTTTACATATCAGCCTTTGGATGTTTTTTTGATACTTTACACTGAACTTGATGCTGGCAATTTTCGTCTACTTGGATTGTTTTCTGCCTTTCATTTGGATCTTACTTGCAGAGTATCTCTTCTTGGCAACTATTATTAACTCCCCAAGTGATGTTGACATCCTACAGAAAGGCCTCACTGGGACCAGCGACTGGTGTCAGATTGTACAGTTGTGTACACTTATCACAAATGTAGATGTTCAAGTGTATTCACTGTTGCAGTCATCACATTTGGATTATCCCTGCCAGGGAAGCCCTTGGCTGGCCCGAATACCAGAGGCTCAGAATTTCTGCATTGGTTTCTGTCGCTTCAGGACTGACGTCAGGTCATCAGTAGTATAAAGTAAGGCAGCCGATGCCATTACATCAGTTTTTCTTGCCCTAACCTGTCAGGAGCTCCCAAGTGGGAGCCAGGTTCTGGTGGAAGAACCCCACCAGTAGAAAGTAAGTACCAATATGTCTCTTGTAAGGAAAAAGAAGAAAAAAGAGAGGGATGGAGGGAGGGAAACCAGGACTGCAACAGTGAATACACTTGAACATCTACATTTATTTTAAGTGTACACAACTGTACTATGTTCTTTGTGTTTCACTGTTGCAGTCATCACATTTGGGTCGATTCCCAAAGGTGAGGAAATGGGTGGAGGCAGTCAAGGAAAGTAGGGGCTGGCTAGGATGCCCTGCAAGACTGCAGAGGCAAACCCTGCCCTAGAATTGGAGAAGATAGGCAGGTGGTAATGTTTGGTGAAGGTGTGAACAGATGTCCAGGTGGCAGCCTCCAGGATGTCCCTGGTGGGGACTCCTCTGTGGAAAGCTGCAGAGGTGGAGGCTGCTCTGACGGAGTGAGTTCTGACCCCCTTGGGGGGAGGCTTTCCATGCAGTGTGCTATCCATTTGGAGATGGTTTATTTGGAGATGGCTTTGCCCTCTGCCCCTGCAGCAAAGCTAACTAGCAATTGATCAGACTTTCTGAAGGCTTTAGTCCTGTCTAGATAGAATCTGAGCTGTCTGTACACATCCAGAGAGTGCAGGATCCTTTCCCCCTTGTTCTGTGGGTTAGGGAAAAAGGTGGGCAAATGAATGGATTGGTTGAGAGCCACACTGGACACCACCTTGGTCATGAAGGCTGGGTTAGTCCTGATGGATACCCTGTCAGGATGGAAGATGACGAAGGGTTCCACAGCCATGAGTGCTTGCAGCTCGGAGACCTTTCTGGCTGAAGTGATGGCCAGAAGGAAAGCTGTCTTTCAGGAGAGAAATTTTAGCTCTGCTGAAGAGGCGGGTTTGAAGGGGGGGGGGAGGGTGAGCTTTTCCAACACAAAGTTAAGGTCCCAAGCTGGGGTTGGTGCTCTTCTGGGTGGCCTCAAGTTGCTAGCCCCTTTTAGGAACTGTTTGATCAGAGGGTGTGAGAAAAGGGGCTGCTCAGTGGGAAAATGAGCAGAGATAGCAGAGGCATGCATTTTAATAGAGGAAAAGGAGTCCACTGTGTAGCAGGTCAGCTATGTAATCCAGGATGAAAGGGAGGGAGGGCTGTGCCGTATTGGCTACCTTAGCCTGAATCCAGGTGCAGAACCTTTTCCATTTGTCAGCAAAAGACTTCCTAGTGCTAGGGCATCTGGCCTCACGTATAACATCTAGAACCTGTTTGCTGAGGTTGGCAGATTGATCGGGGATTAGGGAATAAGCCAAGCTGGCAAATTGAGTGTCTGCAATTGGGGATGCATGAATTCCCCTTCCCTCTTGGTCAGGAGGTTTGGAATCTGAGGGAGATGCCAAGGTAGCAGAGGGGACAGACTGCGAAGCAAGGGGTACCAGTGCTGGTGAGGCCAGTCTGGAGCTATAAGAATTGTCCTTGGTTTTTCCTCCTTTATTTTGAGCAGCACCCTGGGGATGACAGGTAGTGGAGGAAAGGCATAGACTGATAGATTGACGCAGGGGAAGGACAGGGCATCCACTTTCCAACCATGCAGCAGTGCTCCCTGGTGCAGAACTTGCTGAGCTGATGGTTGGTGTGGGAGGCAAAGAGGTCGACCATCGGGGTGCCCCATTTCTGAGTTATTAGGGTGAATGTTCTTCTGTTGAGCTGCCACTCATGTGGGTCCAGAAGATTTCTGCTTAAGTGGTCCACCAGAGAGTTGAGTGAACCTAGTAGGAATTGTGCTAACAGGTGGAGTTGCATGGCAGAGGCTGTGTGCCAAAGGGTCATGGCCAGCCAGCATAGAGGATAGGACTGAGTCCCTCCCTGCTTGTTGATGTACCATATCACAGTTGTATTGTCTGCTTTGATCAGGAGAGCCCCTGGGGAGAGAAGGGGTTTGAAAGCTATCAAGGCATGCTGGACAGCTATCACCTCTTTTTGGTTGATGTGCAGATG
Source organism: Protopterus annectens (assembly GCF_019279795.1). NCBI lineage: Eukaryota > Metazoa > Chordata > Ceratodontiformes > Protopteridae > Protopterus > Protopterus annectens. The sequence continues at coordinate 1,268,578,790 of NC_056739.1, read as the reverse complement.
GATTTGCTGTGGGCTCCATTGGCCCTGTATGCACCTGCCGTCCAGGTGTGCACCCTAGGCATAATCTGATGCATCTGTGGTGAGGGTCTGGGCAGTGTGGGGTGGTGAGAAAGGTAGTCCTGTGTTGAGGGAGCATGCTATTTCCCAGCAAAGAAAACCTTTTCCGAGGCAAGGTATTATAGGTATAAGAGTCACCAAGTCTTGACAGTGTTGGCACCAAAGGCTTTTTAGGTACCACTGAAGTTTCCTCATATGCAGTCTGACATATGGAAGGAGTAGAATGCAAGATGCCATGAACCCCAAAGCTTGCGGGATTTTCCTTGCAGATAGTTAGGGACTGGTGGCTAGTTGAGAAAAGAAGGCTGTCAGGAAGGATTGCTTTTCTGGTGTAAGGAATGCCATCTGGGATGCTGTGTCCAGGCTTGCTCCCAGGAATATATTCCTTTGAAGGGGTACCTGTTTAGATTTCTTTTCATTGATTGTGTACCCTAGGGAGGTTAGTAGGGACTTTTCGAAGGCCAAGTGCTTGAGCAGCTTTTCCTGGATGTCTGCCTGAATTAGGCAGTCATCTAAGTATGGGAAAACCTGGATATTTCTTTGTCTGCAAAAGGCAATGGCCAGAGCCAGACATTTTGTGAAAACTCTGGGAGCAGTAGATAAGCCAAAGGGAAGTGCAGAGAACTGAAAGTGTTGGAATCCTGCCCTGAAACAGTGATATTTCCTGCATGATTCCCTGATAGGAATGTGAAGGTAGGCCTCCTTTAGGTCTAGGGTGGCTAGCCAAGCATCCTTGGACAGCATGGGTAGCAGCTGCTGGAGGGTGAGCATTTTGAATTTTGGGATCACCAGAAAGGTGTTTAGAATGGATAGATCGAGGATGGGGTGTCAAGTGCCCTCCTCCCTTGGTACCAGAAAAAGTCTGGAATAGAAACCTTAGCCTTTCTACTCTGCAGAAATGTGCTCTACTGCCCTCATGGAGAGCAAGGAAAGGACTTGCTTTTGTGCCTCTGCCCACTGGTTTTGAGGTAGATCTGGGAACCCTTTTGGAGTTGGAAGGGTTTGAAAAGAAAATTTGTATCCCTGGGACACTATGTTGAGAACCCAGCAGTTGTTGGTAATGGTGGCCCAGGTGTTTGCACAAAAGGAGAGTTTTCGTCCTAGGAGTAAGTGGTGGAGGAGAGTCATTGCGAGTTCTTATCATAAGGGGGTGGCTTAGAACTCCCTGGTTTTGAATTGGCGGCAGTCCACTGCTTAGATCTCTGCATTCCCTGTGGCTGCTGTCTGTGGGGTCCGGTTCTCCAGGGTCTGGGCTGAACTGAGAAAGGACCAGTGCTTGGAGGGACAATGCCTGCTGAACCTGGGTGGCTGCACCTGTAAGAAATCCTTAACTGTCTGCATAGATTTTGTTTTTCTTCCATCCTTTTTAAGACCTCATCTGCCTTAGTGCCAAATAAGTTGTCTTTGTGCAAGGGGGCATCCAATAATTTAGATTTAACATGGTCTGGCAAGGGCTGTTCCTTACGCCATGCATGCCTTCTAAGGACAGAACTGGTAACTGCTACCCTGCAAGAAGCTTCTAGGGCATCAAAACCACAGTGCAAGGTGTGTTTAGTTACTTGACTTGCAGAATGCATTAACTCTTGTAACTCTTTAAATTCTGCGTAACCAGGAAAGGAAGACATTTTTTGTTTGAGGAGTTCCAGGGTATGTTGCTGAAATTTTAGCACGTGGAACTGACAATTTAGTGCTCTGATAGCAAGAGTAGATGAGGTGTATACTTTTTTACCCCATCTGTCTAGTGCTCGGGAATCCCTATCTGAGGGGGTGGGATTCTTAGCAGAGGTTGCTTTAATTCCTTTAGGCCCTTGAGAAATTACCTCAGGGTCAGCAGTAGGATTTTTAAAAAGAAATTTGTGTGAGTCAGGGACTCTGTAATACATGTCTGATTTTCTGGGTGCAGGAGGGAAGGTATCAGGAGTCAAGCTGGATTCCTGGAAAACATCCTCCACAATATCCAGGACTGGGGAGATGGCCAGGGGTCTGTGCTGTGGAAGATCTAAGAATTCCCTGAGTCGCTTTTTAGACTGAGGGTAGTCCTGACTTTCCCATTGGAAATGCTCCCTTAAGGTATGAAGGGTTTCCCCAAAGGAAAAATCCTCTGGGAGAGAGGCTAAAGGAAAGGAATCCTCTGCATCAGAATCCTCATAAACAGAGAGGGGCTGTATGTCTTCATACACAGATGCATCAGAGCCATTGGACTCCTGTTCAGACAAAACTACAGGGGACAGATCTCTTTTTATTTTGGAAAGGGTAGTTTGGCTTCCCCTGATCAGCATGATAAGGTCTGCCACCATTTTAAGCATTTGAGACTCAGGCAAGGAAGCAGGTGCCTGAGATTGGGTTGTCAGTTTCTTGGGTGTGGTTCATAACCTGGGCCTAAGAAACTTGGCGGTATTTGAAAGAATGGTAGTTGCGAAAGAAGTCATCGGTTTGTGTCGAGAATCGGTAGTGTGAAGGACTTCCTCGGAACCCAGTGCCTGTTCAGCGGCTCTGGACCCAACCAAGATAGAGATGACTGCAGGATCCTTAGTCAAAGAAGAGTTTTGTCAGTCAGGAGGAGAAGGAAACCATTCACAACACACAACCAGTCTCACATAGACCAATCGCACCAGCAAACAAGACACATAAACTCACAAAAACATACTCGGAGGCTCTAAATAAAAATCTGCCAAAACAACACAGACCTCCAAAGCAGACATCCAAGCAACCACTACCCCACAACAACTTTCACGCATCACATACTTCACAAAGTCAGTTTGCCATGCAGTCGCAGCCCCTAAGGCTAAATAACACACCTAATACACTAGTAATTGGAGACACTATTGTCAGGCACACTGAAGTCCCACTCACCAAACTGAACAAGGAGAAGGTCACTGTAAGCTGCCTGTCGGGTGCCAGGATCCACCATATAACACAAACACTCAGGTCACTCCACAGCAGGTACAAATATGACTCTGTCATTGTCCATGTTGGTGTGAATGACCTGAGATTTACCTCCCTGGACTACATGAAAAGAGACATAGAGGAGCTCTCTGATTATGTAGCCCAGGCTGGTATGACCCTGACCCTGTGTAGCATCTTGCCCTCACCAAGAATGATGCCACAGTATAAAGACAAAATGATCAATTTTAACAATTGGCTAAGCTATTGGTGTCATTCAAAGGGGATCCAGTGTCTGTCAGCCTGGGATAACATGCTCGACAAGCCACGTTGCTTCACCAGGGACGGCCTGCACCTGTCACCCTTAGGCTTTCGAATTCTGGCTAAGGCTCTTGCCACCCCCATAGTGCCTTTTTTAGGCAAGGCTCAAAAAACAAACCCACCTCCATAGACAATACTAGAAACAAAAAACTAAGGGTAATGCTACTCAACACCAGAAGTCTAAACCTCAAGATGCACGCACTCGAGGCACTCCTCAGTATGGAGAAAATCGATATCTGTGCAGTAACAGAAACCTGGTTCAAGGCCCCAGAGAGCACCCCAGCACTACCAGGATTCAACTCATACCATTCTTTTCGGCCCCAGAACTCGGACCGAAATACTAAAGGCAGGGGGAGTATCCATTTATAGGTTCATAGGTTCATACTAGGCTATCTGCCCGAGGGCATTTATAAGCCTAGCCCATAGTTTTGTGGCTTATGCCACCCCTTTAGTTTGGAGAAACTATGCCCATTATTTTGCTGTGCCCCTGTCGAGCAGTGACACTGAGGTAACCCCTGGGGTGTATCTGCGATCTCCCATCCATTGGTCAAGATTCCTCTTGAACAAGGCCAGCGAGGTGCTCTGCCTCACATAAACCGGGATTTTGTTCCACAGCATAGGGAGTCTTTGGGTGATGAATCTATCCCTCCAGCACGTCCTATTAATAACCGTGTCGAGGTTTAAGTCTCCCACCCTTGTGGCTCTGAGGGATCTAGATTTTTTGAAATGAAGCATGTTCATCAAATCTGGGTTTGATATGGCCTTGTATGTCAGGCATAGGTCACCTCTGAGCAAGCGGTAAGCAACTGAATATAACTGGAGTTCTTTCAGTCGGGCAGCATAAGACAGATTTTTTGAGACCCTTTATCCTTTTGGTGAGGAACTTTTGTGGCCTCCAGCTGCTGCAAGTGTCGGGTCAGATACATTCCGAATGGGGCATTGTACTCGATCATTGGTCTGATGAGTGATGAGTATAGGGAGACTATGACTTCCCTTGATCTAGATGTGAAACCCTTCATGATAAGGTGGGCAATGTAGAAGGTCTTCCTAACTACTTTTGCAATATGAGTGTCGAATGAAAGGCTACTGTCAACCTGGGTTCCCAGGTCCCTAATAACTTCTTCTGTGTTCAGGGGATTGCCACCTATATGGTAGCTAGGGGTAACCTTATTTTTCCCGAAGGGTATGACTATGCATTTCTTGGCATTTAACTTTAGGCCATGGCTCTGGCACCAGTTATCCGTTTCTGTGAGACCCTTCTGAAGGATATCTGTGTCGGATGTGTTTTCAACTACGGCGCCCAGTTTGCAGTCATCTGCAAACTTTGTCAGCCAAATTTTCATCAAGGATACACACACCTCCAGGTAAGTGGCACTGCACGAGGCAGCAGAAACCATCCATGTGCAACTAACAGTAGGTAAAACTGCTTTTCAGTTTGTAGCCTGCTACAGATCACCCACCTTGCCTCAGGACCCCCACTCGGCATTCCTGAGAACATTGGAGAATATGAAGGTCTCACCAAACACCATGATATTGGGGGATTTCAACTACCCAAAGATTGACTGGGAAAACCACTCAAGTCCCACCTTTTTCACCCAACAGTTCCTGGAGTTTATAAACTCAAATGCCATGGAACAACTGGTCACCACTCCCACAAGAGGGGACAACATATTGGACTTGGTCATCACCAACATGGGGGCTCAATGTTCCTCACCAGAGGTAAACCCCTTGTTGGTAAGATCAGACCATAAACTAATCACAATGGACATCCACATCCTGACCCCACTCCCAGCCAAGGAAACCACTGTGAAAAATTTCTCAAAAGCAAACTTCACACTTCTCAAGACTGAGGTGGAAAGTTTCAAAACCCCCGGGCTAATGGAAAAATGCTACCCAAACTGCAGAATCCTTTACAAATGCACTCTATGAGCACCTACAGGAATGCATGGATCATGCCATCCCAAGTAAAACCAAGACTCACTCCTCCAAAAACAGGAGACCAGTCTGGTGGACCCCAGCCATAAATAAGCTATACAACAGAAGGAGGAAACTATTACATGATACGGCAAAATCCCAAAAAGGGAAGGCATCCCTGATCAGTACTAGCAAGAAACTTCGATGCCTCATAAAATCATCAAAGGCTAGCTTTGAAAGAAAAATCACCAAAGACTCTAAAGATAATCACAAGGAGTTCTTTAGCTACGTCAAGAATCTGGGTGGCAACTCTCAGATCTGCTCTGAGCTGGTGCAAAATGGCACAAAATACACTGAACCCACTGACATTGCCAACATCCTGGTGGACAGGTTCAGTGCAAACTTTATCCCCCACGTCCCTCCCAAAAGGGCCAGTGTCTATCCCAGAAGAAAGCAATCCCCCAGACATCAAAGACACACAAGTGAAAGCAGCCCTCTCCAAAGTAAAAAACACAGCATCAATGGGACCGGATGGTATCCCGGGCTGCATCTTACACGAGCTCCAAAATGAACTAAACCCTCACATAAATTCACTGTTCCAACTCAGCCTTACCACAGGTTATGTACCCAAAGAAAGGTGTACAGAAACAGTGATCCCGCTCCACAAAGGTGGTGCCACAATGGATCCTGGGAACTATCCTGATATCCTTATTATCCTATAAGCCTGACTAGCCTGGTCTGCAAGGCTATGGAGTGCATTATCATGAATCTCATAAACAAAGACATTGGGAACCTCCAAACACTGGACCCTACCCAATTCGGCTTTGTTAAAGACAGATCTTGCCTCTTAAACCTGGTTGACTTCTTCGAAATAGTAACCAAAGCCATAGATGAGGGAAAGGTAGTCCACACAGCCAACCTGGACCTCGCAAAGGCCTTCGACACAATACCCCACTCTAGCATCATAAATAAGCTTACCAGCTTAAATATTAACCCATATGTCACAAGATGGGTTGCAAACTGGCTCAGGGATAGAACTCACATGGTCAGAGTTGCGGGTGCCATGTCCGACTCTAAACCGGTTACAAGTGGCGTCCCACAGGGCTCAGTCCTGGGACCCCTCTTGTTCGGTATATATTTCTCTGAGGTACAGGCAAACACGGGAGGACTGTGGCTTACCAAGTTCGCAGATGATTGCAAACTGGGAGCCATAATCAACTCACCGGCTGACACAAGTATCCTCCAGAAGGGCATTACGGAGACGGATACCTTGTGTCAGAACCATGGCCTCAAGCTAAATGCCAAAAAGTACATAGTCATCCCCTTTGGGAAAAACCAAGTGCCCCCAAACTACCACATAGGAGGTAATCCACTAAGTATGGAAGAAGTAATTAGGGATCTGGGGACCCAAGTAGATTGTAACCTCTCCTTTGACAATCACATTGCCAAAGTGGTTAGAAAAACCTTCTATATAGCTCACCTAATCACAAAAGGGTTTACATCTAGATCAAGAGAGGTTATTGTGCCCCTCTACTCATCGCTCATCAGGCCCATAATTGAGTACAATGCCACATTTGGGATGTACCTTACCTGACACCTGCAACAGCTGGAGAGACCTCAAAAATACCTCACCAAGAGGATCGTGGGCCTCAAACAGATGCCCTATGCAGCTCGACTAAAGAAACTCCAGCTCTACTCAGTTGCTTACTGCCTCCTCAGAGGCGATCTCTGCCTGACGTACAAGGCCATGTCTAACCTGGAATTGTTGGACATGCCCCACCTGAAGAAAACCAAATCCATTAGAGCTACACGCTCCAGGGATTTAAACCTTAGCACAACAATAAATAGGACATGCTGGAGGGATAGATTCATATCCCAAAGGCTTCCCTCGCTCTGGAATAGAATCCCAGTTCATGTTAGGCAGAGCCCCTCACTGACCCTCTTCAAGAGAAATCTTGATGGGTGGATGGGACATTGTAAATTTACTCCTGGGATCACTTCTATGGCCCTGCTGGACAGAGGCTCAGGAATCTGGTCTAAAAGGGAGGTGAAAGCCAACACATTCTGGCTAGGCTTATAGCAGATAGCCTAGTACCTACCTATGAACTATGAACCTATGAACCAGACTCTGAAAGGGTCTTGGTAGTGGCCTGCAAATCCACAGAAACAGGCATCAGGGGCTGCGAAAGCACCTCACTGAGGACCGGAGAACTGATGACTAGCTTAACAGGAGCATCATCAGTAGGTTTGGACCTGTGCGGTCTGTCTCTGTCTTTATCTTTATGTTTTTTCAGAAGATCTGCTGTTGGACGGCTTACCAAAGCCATATTGGAATTTGAGGACTGTAAGCGAAAATATCTAGCTACAATAAGGGCCCGATGACGTATAGTTCTGGCATTGAACAAAGCACAGAACTGACAGCGGGGGACATCATGGTCTGGGCCTAAGCAAGTGATGCAGTAAGAATGAAAGTCTCCGTATGGTATTTGCTTTCCACAGGCGAGACAATTGTTATCTTTTTCTGACATTGGTTAGTGCAAGAAAAAAGGATCCCCAATGGGGTACTTAGCTTTAGAAGACTTCAACTTCAATTCAGAAGAAGAAACTCATGTAGCAGCCGATCGGCACTCATGTGAACTGCTTCTGCTTTGGGCTCCGTGGCAAGAAAGACTGATGTAATGGCATCAGCTGCCTTACTTTATACTACTGATGACCTGGCTTCAGTCCTGAAGCAACAGCAACCGATGCAGAAATACTAAGCCTCTGGTATTCAGGCCGGCCGAGGGCTACCCTGGCAGGGATAACCCAAATGTGATGACTGTAACAGTGAAACATGAAGAACATCCATGGTGTTAAGCTCAATGCCAAAAAAACTGCCATCATCCCCTTTGGGAAAAACCCGGTTCCCATTAAGTACCACATTGATGGTATTCCACTGAACACAGAAGGCATTATAAGAGATCTGGGAACACAGGTTGACAGCAACCTCTCTTTTGACCACCACATTGCTACTGTGGTCAGAAAGTCCTTCTATATGGCACATCTCATTACTAAGGGTTTTGCATCCAGGAAGAAAAAGGTCATTGTCTATCTCTACTCTTCCCTCATTAGGCCAATCATCGAGTACAATGCCCCATTTGGCATGTACCTCACTAGCCACCTGCAACAACTGGTGAGGCTGCACAAGTACCTCACAAGAGGATCCTAGGCCTTAAACACTTGTCCTATATGGACAGACTCAAAAAACTCCAACTATTCTGTCTCATATCACCTACTTACAGGCGATCTTTGCTTGACTTCCAAAGCCATATCTGACCCAGCTCTGTTAGAAATGTTACATCTAAAAAAAATCCCAATTCCTCTGCACCACATGCTCTAGAGACCTCAACCTCATTACCTCAATCAACAGAACATGCTAGAGTGACAGTTTCATAACCCAGAGACTGCCCATGCTATGTAATAGACTTCCCCATACATGTCAAACAGAGCACCTCACTGGCCCTCTTCAAGAGAAATCTTGATGAGTGGATGGGAAATAGAAAATTCACCCCAGGGATCACTCCAGTGGCTCTACTCAACAGAGGCACTGGGAACTAAGATCGGGTGCCATGATGCCAGAGTAATCCTATGGTCTTGGCTTGTAAAGGCTCCAGGGCCATTAGCCTAGTACACACCTATGAACCTATGACTGTGACTGTTACGGATTAGATGAAGGGATAGATTTAGTGCGTGTGTGTGTCCTGAGTATCTCAACTGTCTTTTATGTAGTGGTAGTGTTATGGGAAAAACTTTTTTTTAAATTTAAGATGCAGGTTAGAGTTAGGGGCAGTGTTATCACATACTATTGGAGTGGAGCATGGAGTATTTGCTGGCTGTAATGGATCCAGAAGTCCAAAACTCTTATACATCCATAAATTAAATAGCCCAGATAATACTAAGGCCATAGATCAAAATCTACTCCAACCAATAAATAAAAAATGGTGGCAGGATAGATTTATAACATGGTGCTTACCCACTTCTCTGGAACAAATTAACTCTCCAAGTTAAACAGTGTGACACACTGTCTGCCTTTAAAAAGTATAACTGGTTGGGTATTCATAAATTCATCCCCGGTATGACTGGCCTGGCCCTCCTTGGCTTAAGGGTGGGTACTGGCAAAGCTGAAATGTCCTTGCAGCTCAGTTGACTTGCAACTCCTATGAACCTGTAACATATAACTAAGTCACATCCCTGTGTGGAAACAGAGTTAGTGAGCCTTATATGCTTAGGCCTGCTTTCATGGTGACTCTTGCGTGACCTGCATGGTGGTGCTGTATGTGGGAGTGGAGGAGGAGGAGTGTGTACTGCCTTGTCAGTGCCAAAGGTTGATATAATTTAGAGTTTGTCTAGAAGACTTTGACAAAAGGTATATGCATAGAATTTGTATAGACAGTATGTGTGCTGGTGAGTGCGTTGCAAGAACATAACATTTTTACATGGCCACTACAAAGATATCAGTATATCAGTCAAAATACTTTAATATACTTTTCTTTTTGCGTTTGTGTTTCAGACCATCTTGAGAGGTTCCTGACCCAGAGACTCCCCCATACTCTGGAACAGACTGCCTATACATGTCAAGCAGAGCGCCTCATAGGCCCTCTTCAAAAGGAACCTTGATGATTGGATGGGAGATAGGAAATTCACCCCAGGAATCATGTCAGTCGCCCTGCTTAACAGGGGTCCAGATAAGTAAATATTGTGGGAAGAAATATCCAGGTTACTGTTATGGCTAGGCTTGTATAGGCCCTAGGGCCGACAGCCTAGTACCAACATATGAACCTATGAGATGCCAGTTTCTGTAAGCTTAACCCAGCTCATATGTTTAGCGGATTTTGTTATTGCAGGAGAAGTCTGTCATTAAAATGAAAGTGTTTCCTCTCATGCCAACCTCTTTTTACAACTCTCCTCTCTGGCAGCTGATATTTGTGCTTCCCTAGATTTTTACTGAAATTATTTTTTCGTAACTCTTCCAAGTCTGTTACAGAGCCATAAATAGGGCAGTTAAAACTGTATACTTTACTATCCTTTTCTGCAGATATCAATCTCCACTGAAAATTTACAGTTTTTTAAAGTTTGCTACATTAACTGAAGATGACTATAAAAAATAGTTACATAATTCTCAGTTTGTGGTAAGAGAAGCCTGAGTTAATTGATTTGCATGTTAATTATTCTAAAATTGCTACAGTCATTCTTGGTTATATGTTAAGTGTTTTTGATGTTAGACATACTAGTTTAAACAATGGGTGCCAGCACAGGTGAAAATGGTCATATTTAACTTGATGAGGTGCTAACTGCATTGGTTTCTGGCTTGGTAGTGATTCTCATTTCATTGAATGGGAGGATTAAATTCTGAGCTGTTTACAATGTCTTATTCATTTCAGTGTATGTATTTATTTGAATGTGTTAACCAGTGTAAACTATTTATGCATTCATCACAAAACAGTAATTTCAGGCATTGTCTAGGTGCATCCTGTGGAGAGACAAGACTTGGCTTAATTGTTTGGGGTTGATATGCTGTTTTTAATGAAATGATACGTTTGTCACTTTAATTCAGCTCATTTGTGGAACTCACAGTCATAATGAAAGGTTGGACTAGAGGTTAGTACAGCCTTTTTTTTATAAATTACTACTTTTTAAAGAAGTTTAGTTGTGGTTGGTGACAGTGAAATTATAAATGACTGCCATGATTTGTAATAAGTGACTTGAATTTTGGAGTAAGTTTTATAGATTGTAACTATATTCTGGTGTTTAAGCTATTATGTACATTTTGTGCACGTCATCTGGAGAAGCAGTCAGCTTTGTAGGAGAGGGCTGCCAGAAGAATTAATGGGACTTGTTTATGCTACAAACTTGGACCTTACAGGTAAGTAAACATTTTTGTGTTTGGGGGGGGGTTCTTATTTAAACTGTGAATTATTGATTGCATCTGTGTTTGATGTAATTACTGGATAATTTAAGTAGAAAGTATGTATATGATGTACTTCTTGTTTCAATGTTGTATGGTTTATATGGCGTAAAGCTTTTGTATTATAGGTAAAAATTTTTTTACAGGTTGCTAGTTTTCCTGCCCTCTGTGTATGCAGTTATTTTGGTGTGTGTGTATATGTGTGTGTAGGGGTATTATTTACATTGGAAACTGGCAATTTTTTCCCTGATTGGTTGGGAGTCTGGTTTTCCAGGAGGTTTACCATGTTCTCTTTACTTTGCTCTGCAGGATTTTAGTTCAGCTGAGAAGATGTTATTGTTGAAGGTTTTAGTGTCTTGGTGTTTTTTTATACAGTGCTTATTTTGTGTTCATTTTGTGGGTAATCTCCAAGTGTAGTTCCTTGCAGTTAGTTCTGCGCAGCTTTGGGCGTGCCGTCATAGATTGCCAGCCAAATGGGCGGGGATATCCAGGAAGACAGACAAGCATGCAAATTTGCATGTCACTTTGTGTAAACAGCCAAATATTCATTATCACAACAAATTCCATCCTATGATAATAGGTTCATAGGTAGGTACTAGGCTATCGGCCCAAGGGCCTATGTACACCTAGCCAGCAAGGTACCATAGCTTATGCCACCCAAGAAAGTTATTTTCCTGTGCCACTGTCCAGCAGAGACACAGAAGTAATCCTCGGGGTGTATTTCCTATTTCCCATCCACTCATCAAGATTTTTCTTGAAGAGTGCTAATGAAGAACTTTGCTTGACATAGATGGGTAGCTTGTTCCAGAGTATAGGAAGTCTCTGGGACAGGAATCTATCCCTCCAGTATGTCCTGTTTATTGTGGTGACAAGGTTTAGGTCCCTAGAGGGTGTAGCTTGGAGGGATTGGGATTTCTTTAGGTGTAGCATGTCCCAACAGCTCTGGGTTTGACATAGCTTTATATGTTAGGCAGAGATCACCTCGGAGTAGGCGATATAGGTTCATAGGTTCAAAATGTTTATACTAGGCTATCTGCCCTAAGGCATTTATAAGCCTAGCCCAAAGTTTTGTGGCTTACGCCACCCCTTATGTTAAAAAATACTGTGCCCATTAGTTTGTTGTGCCTCTGTCCAGCAGTGACACAGGGATGATTCCCGGGGTAAACCTACGATCTCCCATCCACCGGTCAAGATTTCTCTTGAACAGAGCCAGCGAGGTGCTCTGCCTCACATGGACCGGGATTTTATTTCACAGCATAGGGAGTCTCTGGGTGACAAATCTGTCCCTCCAGCATGTCCTATTTATATCCGTGCTAAGGTTTAAGTCGCTTGCTCTAGTGGTTCTGGTAGATTTGGATTTTTTGAGGTGGAGCATGTCCATTAATTCCGGGTTGGACATGGCCTTGTATGTCAGGCACAGGTCACCTCTGAGCAGGCGGTATGCGACTGAATAGAGCTGGAGTTTCTTCAGTCTGGCAGCATATGACAGATTTTGGAGTCCCTTTATCCTTTTGGTGAGGAACTTTTGGGGTCTCTCCAATTGCTGCAGGTGTCGGGTGAGATACATCCCGAATGGGGCATTGTACTCGATCATTGGTCTGATAAGTGAAGAGTACAGGGGAACAATAACCTCACTTGATCTGGATGTGAATCCCTTCATGATCAGGTGGGCAATGTAGAAAGTCTTTCTAACCACTTTAGCAATGTGAGTGTCAAAAGAAAGGCCACTGTCAACCTGGGTCCCCAGGTCCCTGATAACCTCTTCTGTGCTTAATGGATTGCCACCTATATGGTAGCTTGGGGTTACCTTGTTTTCCCCAAAGGGTATGACTATACATGTTTTGGCATTTAACTTCAGGCCATGGCTCTGGCACCAGTTATCAGTTTCCGTGAGACCCCTCTGAAGGATATCTGTGTCCAATGTACTTTCCACTATGGCGCCCAGTTTGCAGTCATCTGCATACTTTGTCAGCCATAGTCCTCCTATGTTTGCCTGTACTTCTGAGAAGTAGATGCCGAACAACAGGGGAACAAGGACTGAGCCCTATGGGACACCACTTGTGACCGGCTTGGAGTCTGACATGGCGCCAGCAACTCTAACCCTGTGGGTTCTGTCCTTTAGCCAGTTTGCAACCCATCTTGTGACATATGGGTTTACATTTAAGCTGGTAAGTTTCTCTATAATACCCGAGTGGGGTATTGTGTCGAAAGCTTTTACAAGGTCAAGGTAGGCTGTATGGACTGCCTTTCCCTCATCAATGGCCTTGGTGACTGTTTCGAAGAAGTCGACCAAGTTCAAAAGGCATGATCTGCCCTTGACAAAGCCAAACTGGGTCGGGTCCAATGTCTGCAAGTCCCCTATGTCTTTGTTTATGAGTTGCATTATGATCCTCTCCATAGCTTTGCAGACCAGGCTTGTTAAGCTTATGGGGTGGTAATTACCAGGGTCCGTAGAGGTACTGCCTTTGTGGAGTGGGACCACAGTTGCCGTACGCCACTCCTTGGGCACGTATCCTGTGGTAAGGCTAAGATTAAACAGCTGCCTTATATGCGGGTTTAGTTCCTCGTTGAGTTTGTGTAGCACACAGCCGGGGACACCATCCAGTCCCATTGATGCTGTGTTTTTAGCTTTAGAGAGAGCAGCTCTCACCTGGGCATTTGAGATGTCTGGGAGGCTACACTCCGCTGGGATAGTTATCTCTCCTTTTGGGGGGGGAGAGGGGGGTGAAGTTTGCACTGAACCTGTCTGCCAGTATGTTGGCAATGTCTGTGGGTTCAGTGATTTTTGTATCATTTTGGACTAATTCTGCGCATATCTGGGAGTTTCCACCCAGGTTTCTAACATAGCTGAAGAAGGCCTTATGATTGTCTTTTGAATCTATTGCAATTTTTCTCTCAAAGTTGGCCTTGGATGATTTTATGAGTGCTCGTATTTTTTACTAATAATGATCAAGGGTGTCTTCTCTTTTATGGATTTTGCTCTATCATGTAACAGCTTTCTCCTCTTATTGTAAAGTTTGTTTATGGCTGGGGTCCACCAGACTGGACGTTTGCCCTTGGTGGAAAGAGTCTTGGTTTTATTAGGGATTGCCTGATCCATGCAGTCCTGGAGGTGTTCGTAGAAGGCATTTGTAAGGGCTTCCGCAGCTTGGGTTGTGGTTTGCACTGGCTCGGGGGCCTTGAAGGATACCACACCAGTCTTGAGTAGTGTGAAGTTTGCTTTAGAGAAGTTCTTCACTGTGGTCTTTTTTATTTGGGGTGGGGGCGGGATGTGGATTTCCAGTGAGATAAGTTTGTGATCTGATCTCACCAATGAGGGATATACTTCTGGTGTGGAGCATTTTGTCCCCATGTTTGTGATGATGAGATCTAGTATATTTTCTCCTCTTGTGGGAACGGTGACTAGCTGTTCCATGGCATTTGAATTTATGAACTCCAGGAACCTTTGGGCTAGAAAGTTGGGGCTTGAGTAATGTTCCCAGTCTATATTCGGGTAGTTGAAGTCACCCAATATAATGGTGTTTGGAGATACATTTATACCCTCCAGTGTCTTCAGGAAGGCTGTGTGGGGTTCCTGAGTTTGAGAGGGTGGCCTGTAGCATGCTACAAATTGTAGAGCAGTTTTGCCTATGGTTAATTGCACCTGGATGGTTTCCGATGCTTCGTGCATTGCCACCAACCTGGAGGTGTGGGTATCCTTGATGAATATGGATACACCCTCCTTTTGTGGTGTGGTCCGGGTTTTGGGGCGAACGCATGATATGAGGTAAAACCTGATAGTGCCGGGGTGCTCTCAGGAGCCTTGAACCAGGTTTCAGTCACAGCACAGACATCGATGTTCTCCATACTGAGAAGGGCCTCGAGTGCGTGCATTTTGAGATTTAGACTTCTGGCATTGAGCAGCATTACCCTTAGTTTCTTCCCATTTTTGTTTTCTAGGGTGGTAGGTTTAGAATTTGAGCCTTGTCTAAAAAAGGCACTATGGGGGTGGCAAGAGCCTTAGCCAATATCCGGAATCCCAGGGGTGACAGGTGCAAGCCATCCCTTGTGAAGCAGCGTGGCTTGTCAAGCATGTCATCCCAGGCAGACAGACACTGGATCCCCTTTGAATGACACCAGAAATTAAGCCAGTTGTTAAAGCTGAGAAAAGCTACAGAGAAAAGCTAGAGTTTTTAAGGCGGTCAGTGTAGGGCATTTGTTTGAGGCCAGTAATCCTCTTTGTGAAGTACTTCTGTGGTCTTTCCAGCTGCTGCAGATGTCTTGTGAGGTACATTCCAAAAGGAACGTTGTACTCTATAATGGGTCTAATGAGTGATGAGTACAGGGGAACAATGACCTCTTTTTTTTCCTGGATGAGAGCCCTTTTATGATGAGGTGTGCACGTAGAAGGACTTCCTGACTACTGTGGCAATGTGACTATCAAATGAGAGACTACTGTCCACCTGGCTCCCAAAGTCTCTTATCACACATTTGGTGTTAAGTAGATTGCTGCCTATGTGGTAGTTCATGGGTACAGAGTTTTTACCAAAGGGGATGACACTGCACTTTTTGGCATTGAGCTTGAGGCCATGGCTCTGACACCAGGCATCTGTCTCAGTGAGGCACTTCTGTAGGATGTCCACATCATTTGGGGACTTGACTATGGCTCCTAGTTTGCAGTTATCTGCGAACTTTGTCAGCCAGAGGCCTTCTGTGTTAGCCTGTACTTCAGAGAAGTAGATACCAAACAGGAGAGGTCCCAGGACAGAACCCTGTGGCACTTGTCACTGCCTTGAGGTCAGAATTGGAGTCTGCAACTTTTACAGTGTGAGTTCTGTCAGTGAGCCAGTTGGCAGCCCATCTTATGACGTAGGGATTTATACCTAGTTTAGTGAGTTTAGCTATAATTCCAGAATGGGGGATGGTGTCGAAAGACTTGGCGAGGTCAAGATAGGCTGTGTGAACCACCTTACCCTCATCCACGGCTTTGGTGACTGCCTCAAAGAAGTCGATCAGGTTCAGGAGGCATGATCTGCCTTTCACAAACCCGAACTGGGTGGGATCCAGAGTTTGGAGGTTACCAATGTCTTTGTTTATGAGTTCCATGATGATATGTTCCATGGCCTTGCAGACCAGGCTCGTCAGGCTAATAGGTCGATAGTTCCCAGGATCAGTGGTGGCTCCCCCCTTTGTGAAGTGGGATAACTGTTTCTGTGCGCCATTCAGTGGGCTCAAAGCCTGATACGAGGCTATTATTGAACATGGTGCTTAAGTGGGGAGCCAGTTCGTTCCGAAGTTCGTGTAAAATGCAGCCTGGGATGTTGTCTGGTCCCATGGATGCTGTGTTTTTGGCTTTAGAGAGAGCAGCCTTTACCTGTGTAGTTGTGATTACAGGGACTCTGCATTCTTACTGTATAGATATGGGCCATTTAGAGGGTGAGAGGGGGGTAAAGTTAGCACTGAACCGACCTGCCAGGATGTTGGCAATATCAGTTGGTTCTGTAATTTTCGTGCCTTTGTGCTGTAACTCAGAGCAGATCTGGGTGTTGCCATCTAGATTCTTGACATAGCTATAAAATGCTTTGTGGTTGTCCTTGGATTTAGTGGCGATTTTGTTTTCGTAACTAGTTTTGGAGGATCTTATAAGGGATCTCAGCTTCTTACTGAGGCTGACCAGGGAGCTCCTCCACTCATGGGATTTTACTCTCTTTTGCAACAGTTTCTTCCTTCTGTTGTACAGTTTGTTTATGGCAGGGGACCACCAGATTGGCTTCCTTTTTTTGGAGGATAGCGTCTTGGTTCTGTTTGGGATAGCACGATCCATGCACTCGTGTAAGTGCTTATAGAGTGCATTTGTGTAGGATTCAGCAGTTGTAACTGTATTGTCCATCTGCATGGGTGTCATGAAGTTCACCACTTCTGTCTTAAGAAGCATGAAGTTGGCTTTGGAGAAATTTTTTACTGTGGTTTCCTTAATGGGGGGTGGGGGCGGGATGTGGATATTAAGGGTGATAAGCTTATGGTCGGATCAGTCCAACGAGGAGTTGACTTCAGGTGTGGAACACCGGTCACTCATGTTGGTAATGACTAGGTCTAGGATATTGTTGCCCCTGGTGGGGGTGTGAATAAGTTGATCTAGGGCATTGGAGTTTATGAATTCCAGAAAGCGTTGAGCTAAGGAGTTGGTACACGAATAGGTTTCCCAGTTAATTGTGGGGTAGTTGAAGTCGCCCATTATTAGGGTGTTTGGTTGAACCCTAATATTTTCCAGTACATCAAGAAAAGAGGAGTGGGAATCCTGTGGCATGGTGGGGGATTTGTAGCAAGCTACAATTTGGGTTGCAGTTTTGCCCAGAGTTAGTTGCACTTGGATAACCTCGGATGCATTATGTTGAGCAACTAGCCTGGAGGTGTGGATATCCTTAATGAATATGGACACACCTCCACCTTTGGTGTTTCGGTCCAGGTTACATGGCCGAAAAGTGTGGTATGAGATATAGCCTGGTAGTGCAGGGGTGCTCTCTGAAGCCTTGAACCAGGTCTCAGTCACTGCACAGATATCGATGTTCTCCATTTTAAGGAGTGCCTCGAGTAAGTGCATTTTGAGATTTAGACTTCTAGCATTGAGTAGCATTACCTTTAGTTTTTGTTTGCCTGTTCCTGTTATGGTGGTGAAATTATTTGAAACCTGCCTAAAAAAGGCACTATAGGGGCAGCAAGAGCCTTAGCCAGTATCCAGAATCCCAGGGGAGACAGGTGCAGGCCATCTGTGGCAAAGCATCGTGGTCTGTCGACCATGTCATCCCAAGTAGACAGATACTGGATCACCTTAGAATGACACCAGAAGCTTAACCAATTGTTGAAGTAAATCATTTTGTCCTTGTACTGCGGTATCATTCTGGGTGATGACAGAATGCTACTTAGGGCTAGGGTCATACCTGCCTGGGCTACAAGATCGGAGAGCTCTTCCATTTCTCTTTTCATGTAGTCCAGGGAGGTACATCTCAGGTCATTCACACCAACATGGACAATGACAGAGTCATATTTGTACTTGGTGTGGAGTGACCTAAGTGCGTGGGTTATGTGGCAGATCCTGGCACCTGACAGGCAGCTGACAGTAACCTTCTCCTTGTCTAGCCTGGTGAGTGGGACATCAGTGTGCCTGACTATAGAGTCACCTATGACCAGTGTGTTGGGTACGTTGTTTTGCCTTATTGGCTGTGGTTGAGTGGCACACTGAGTCTGTGGGCTATGTGTTATTTGGGTTGTGTTGGGGGATGGAGGTTGCTTGCATTTCTGCTTTGGAGGTCTCTGTTGCTTAGACAGATTATTATTGAGAGCCTGCGTGAATGTTTTTGTGTTACTGTGTGTGCATTTTGGTGATGCATATTTAGTGAGACTATGTGATGAGTGTGGTGTGGTGCAAATGTTTACCTTCTTCTCATGACTGTCAAGTTCAGTCTTGGTTAGAGAGAGCTTTAACTCCAGTTTGGCTAGATAAATGCATCTCTCACAGGTTGTAGTGTTGGGTGGTAGGAGGAGAGGTTTGTCAGTGTACATGAGGCAATTTCTACATTGCCTCAAGATGCCCAGATTCATCAGATAGATAGGAGAGAACACTGGGAGCTGACCCTTGGACATGCCTGAATACAAAACTATTTTCCTCTAGATTAGTGAGGAAAGTGAGTACAAGAGCTGTTTTTCTCTAAGCAAGTGAGAAAAGTAAGTAGAAAAACTGTTTTCCTCTACGTAATGAGGAAGATAGAGTGCTATAGTAATAGGTGGTACGGTGGTAGCGTTGTTACCTTACAGCAAGAGGTTCTCCCATTCGATTCTCGGCTTGGCTTGGGAGTGCCTTCTGTGTGGAGTCTGCATGTCCTCCCCACGGATGGGTAGTGTTTTGAAAGACATGTGTGCGTAAATGGGCATGCCTTCGTTGAAGGTTGGGGGTCGAGCTGACACCTCGGCGTTTCGTAAAAATCTACTGCCAATCATTAGCGGACCGGAGTTCCGCTGTGGCGACCCTTACCGGGAAAAGCCGAAAGACAAACAACAACAACATTTAGTGCTTACAAGTTCTGAACAAGTGCTGAGCATGAACAAGCAAATATAAGTGCTAAAACTAAGAATCTGTATCTGCACTATTTCTTACTTTTTCTCCTTTCTCGGGGGGGGCAAGCCCCCTGCACCCCCTTGTGGAGGAGCTGCACCCCCCACAACCCCCGCTTCCTTGCAAGCATATGTCCTTAAAGCCGTTAAAATGTAATAGTATCGTTTAGAGAAATGGTGTGAACTCTGCCCGATTGACTGACTGAAATGTAACTTACTGCAGACATTTTAGTTTTATGTCCCTAATAAAACATTTACTTTTTGGTACTGAATGAAGTTTTATGTTCCTAACACAACATTACATTTGATGTCATTTGGGTTGCTTTCAGCACAGATGCTGAATATTAATTAACTTCCAGTCTGCACACTGTTGAACACACAGCACACAGGGCTAGAGGTGGGTTTTGCTACTGCGCATCCTGCGAGGTACTACACTTGGAGATTACCCTTTTGTGAACAGTGGCAGTAAGTTTGAAACTAGTTTTCTTGTGGGGTTGTGAAACCGCAGTTTTGACTTCACCTCCCTTTGCAATATGTGGTAGTGATAATGGACATGTTTTATTGCTTAGACACTGGGTAGGTTTTCATGCTGGCTCCATTGAAATAACGTCTGTTTCACACAAAAACATGGCTCCAGTAGAACATTGTGGTATATGCATACAAATCCATTGAAGGATGTTACAGGTTAGTGTGTATTTTTATGTTTTGAGAGATTATTTACATTCTCCTTAGTTATTTATGTCAACTTTTGAATTTGGAGTTTATGTTGTAGGAAGAAATAAGTATGAATGATGTATTCATTGTATTTTTGTGCCATGTTTTGTGTTTAACTAATAGGTTTATACTGGACTAACAGCAACCAGGGTCTTTACAAGTCCAAAATCTGGGATAATTTTAGATATTATCTTATTTCACTTAAACGTTAGTAGGAGAATAACATTTTCATCAACCTGGATTTCCTAAAGATTAAGGAGTGTGGAACTCTAATGTCTGACATTACTGGCTGACGGTTAACTTCTGTGATTTACAGGGAAATCCGAAAATTATACAAGGAGAAATGTAGTAATATGAGGCAAAATCAAGGATAGCTCAACAGAACAAAATACTTCATTCCCAGTAATATTGCTTTCATTGTTTTTCAGTCTGATGATTTTTGTTGCAGTGTGGGTAACCAGGTATTTCCACAGATAACTTGAGTGTAATTTTCTTAGCGTTTTGTAGTTTGTCTGCAAAGTAAATTTAGGCCAGTTTATTTTGACAGGGAGGATTTCTGTTACATATTATGCTATAGCAAGAGACATCTTGTATACTGTTATTCCTTCCTGCACTTCCTTATTAATTTTTATGTCTGACATGAAAATGCTATGTGTTTTGCTCCCACGTAGAGATTTCGATTTTGATTTAGTTCTCCTGTTTACTTTGAGTTGGGTTTTCATTTGGGTAGTTGCTGTAATCACAAGTTGTATATGTGGTATATTATATTGCACTATATTATATTTTTTTGATATTTCTTCTGTTTACATTGAGTTTGGTTTTCATTTGGATAGTTGTAATCACAAGTTGTATATGTGGTATACCGTATATTATATTATATTATAAGTATAGTGTAATATAGTATTGCATATTAGTAGGGTGTAGGCAGAGGCAACATTTGTACAGACAAGGTCAAGCACATTTGTTTACTGAGATCGGATTACTGGAAAAGGCTAACTGGGTAGGTGTCCAATTTACATCAACAATTATAAGTCTATACAGTTGTTCCAGCTGTAAAATCTTGCTTGCAGAAGTAAATTGATTGATAACAGCAGAAGCAAAACATTACTGTAAAGATGTTCAGCGTTCTTTCCTCTCAGTAACAATAACTGAATTATTACAGAAAATTTAGACAGTTTTTAGAAGTTAAAGGTAAGCTAGTATAATACATACAGGAATTGCAATATGAAGTGAGGAAAAACAGTTATTGCATTATCTGTTTAAAAACTTTCATTTTGTGGCTCACTGCTGTCATAAAGATTTCTGTAGTGTTTACTGTCTAAAAGAATGTAGGTTAATAGCTTTAGTATTGGTGGCTTTGCAGTTACTGTAAATTTGATCTGGGACACTCCTCCCAGTTTAGTGTCATTAGCTCATTCTACCTATTCAGAGAGAACATCTGAGAAGGCCTTCTGTTTCTCCTTTCTCCCTTTCTTTAAAAAAAATTTTTTTTTACTGAATCTCCTTGTGCTCTGACTGTGCTTCTCAAACATTTTGGAAATACAGAGTATAGTTTGGTGCATTTATTAAAAGTGCATTTACCTTAGTATTGCTACAACTCAAGTGCTCTAGGTTGCACTGCATCTGAATTGTGTGTTTTAGCTGCTTTTCTGTATACATAGACTTCTCTGTATATGTAGACTAGCTACTTATTCTACTGTATTACTGCCTCTTAAATTATTTTTCAGTTGTGCACTTGCCTTGCTTCATTTAAAAAGTTTTAAATTGCTAATTTTGTAGAGTTTTAATTGCATTTACTGTTTAGGACTACACACTCAAGTGTGTTAGCCTTTTCTGTGTTTATATACTGTATTATTGCATTGTTTAGCCTGTTTTAACAAAAAAAAATACTATCTTGTTTGCTCGTTTCCCACCTTTCCTAGCCAGTATAGTCCAGATCCCAGGCTTTGCTTGTCTCAGGACTTTATTTTCTGTGTTGAGAGCTATCCAGACCTTGCTGTGGTAGAGGGAACTCCTACTGCTTACCAGTGGGAGTGGTGAGCATTGTACTGCCTATCTAACACTAGAGGAGTGGTTTCCAGCTCTGAAATTGTAATTTTATTAGCCTTTTTGGGCTGATTTCTATCCCTTTCAACTTTCTGGCTTAAAAACATGTGTGTTTGTGCATTTTTCATATCATGCAGCACCGCAGGGCTATGGTTAAACTATTCCAGGTGCCAGAAAGTCTGCTTTTCAAATTTTCCCTTAGAACTAGCTGGTTTCTCAGTAGTAGCACTAAAATCTGAACCCCTGTGACTAGCACTTGCTCTAGAACCTGTTGGAAAGCACTAGGAAGCCACTCAACTCTTCTTGTCAATAAGGAGAAATTAATTGTAGGCACTAAACAGTCTATAATTGCAAAGTACCTTGCAAAGGTAAGGGAAAACAGCTCTTGTACTTTACAAAAAAAAGCACCTAAACAGGCATGTCCAAGGGTCAGCTTCTGGTGATTTCTCCTGTCCACCTGATGAATCTGGGCATACTGGGGCAATGCAGCAACTGCCTCATGTACACAGACAACCCTCTCCTCCTACCACCCAACACTACAACCTGCGAGAGATGCACTTACATAGCCAAACTGGAAGCAAAGCTCTCTCCAGCCAAGATTGTGCAAGACAATCAAGTGGAGAAGGGTAAAACCTGCACTACACCTCAAGCAATACATAGCCCTTCAAAACCCACACCATCAACACCCACAAATAGCAACACTAAACCCACATATGTGGAGGCCCTTAACATTAACCTGCCCAAGCAACAAGGACTTCCAAAGGTGAAACGCAAACAAACAGCAGTCACAACCAAAGTGACACATAGCTCACAACACCAATGTGCCACCCAACAGCCCCTAAGGCAAGACAATGTACCCAGCACTTTAGTCATAGGTGACTCTATAGTCAGGCACACCGATGTCCCACTCACCAGGCTGAACAAGGAGAAAATTACAGTCAGCTGCCTATCGGGTGCCAGGATCCGCCACATAACGCATGTACTCAGGTCATTCCACAAGTAGTACAAATATGACTCTGTCATTGTTCATGTTGGAGTGAATGACCCGAGACGTACCTCCCTTGACTACATGAAAAGAGACATGGAAGAGCTCTCGGATTATGTGGCCCAGGCAGGTATGACCCTAGCCCTGAGTAGCATCCTGCATTCACCCAGAATGATACCACAGTATAAGGACAAAATGATTGACTTCAACAATTGGCTAAGCTTCTGGTGTCATTCAAAGGGGATCCAGTATCTGTCTGCCTGGGAAGACATGATCGGCAAACCACAATGCTTTGCCAGAGATGGTCTGCACCTGTCACCCCTTGGATTCAGGTTACTGGCTAAAGCTCTTGCCACCCCCATAGTGCCTTTTTTAGGCAAGGTTCAAAGGACAAAACCACCACCGTAACAGATATAAGCATGCAAAATCTGAAGGTAATGCTACTCAATGCTAGAAGTCTACACCTCAAAATGCACTATCTCGAGGTACTCCTAAAAATAAAGAACATCGATACATGTGTAGTAACTGAGACCTGGTTCAAGGCTCCAGAGAGCACCCCTGCAATACCAGGCTACAACTCTTACCACACTTTTCGGCCACCAAACCAAGACTAAAACACTAAAGGTGGAGGAGTGTCCATATTCACCAAGGATATTCACACCTCCAGGCTAGTTGCCCAACACAATGCATCTAAAATTCTCCAGGTGCAACTAACACTAGGTAAGACTGCAATCCAAACTGTAGCTTGCTACAGATCCCCCACCATGCCCCAAGATTCTCACTACACCTTTCTAAACATACTGAAAAATATTAAGATACAACCAAACACCCTAATACTGGGTGATTTCAACTACCCTGCCATTAACTGGGAAAACTACTCGGGTATCAACACCTTTTCCCAATGGTTCTTGGAATTCATAAATTCCAACGCCCTGGAAAGTCCACCAGGGGCTCCAATATCCTAGACCTGGTCATTATCAACATGGGAGATGGATGCTCCATACCAGCGGTCACCCCCTCATTGGTCAGGTCTGACCATAAGCAAATCACCCTTGACATCCACATCCTACCCCCACCCCCCAGTAAGGAAACCTCCGTAAAAAACTTCTCCAAAGCCAACTTCATGCTACTCAAGTCAGAAGTGACAAACTTCATGACACCCATGCAGACGGGGTCTGAAAGTTCGACTGCTGAATCCTTCACTAAGGCACTGTACAAGCACATCCACTTGTGCATGAATCGTATCATCCCAAATAGAACCAAGATGCTCTCCTCCAAAAAAAGGAAGCCAATCTGGTGGTCTCCTGCCATAAACAAACTATACAACAGAAGGAAGAAACTGTTGCAGAAAAGAGAAAAATCCCAGGATGCAAACAACTCCCTTACCAGCCTCAGTAAGAAGCTGAGATCCCTCATAAAATCTTCAAAAGCTAGTTACGAAAATAAAATTGCCAAAGATTCCAAAGACATCTACAAGGCATTCTATAGTTTTGTCAAGAATCTAAATGGCAATGCTCAGATCTGCTCTGAGCTACAACAGAATGGCATTAAATATACTGATCCCAAAGATATTGCCAATATCCTGGCAGATCGATTTAGTGCCAACTTCACCCCCTTCTCACCTCCTAAAGGGCTCATCTCAATACCAAAAGATTGCCAAAGTCTGGTAATCACGGCCACACAGGTAGAAACCGCACTCTCCAAAGCTAAGAATACAGCATCCATGGGACCAGATGACATCCCAGGCTGTTCGATAGAGCTGTGGATAAAGGTAAGGCGGTCCACACAGCCTATATGGACCTCGTCAAGGCCTTCAACACCATCCCCCACTCTGGAATCATAGATAAACTTACTAAGCTGGGCATAAATCCCTACATCACTCAATGGGTTGCAAACTGACTTATTGACAGAACCCAGACTGTAAAAGTAGCCGACTCCAAATCCAGCTCCAGACAAGTGGACTACATCAGGGTTCAGTCCTGGGACCGCTCTTGTTTGGCATCTACTTCTCTGAAGTACATGCCAACACTAAGGGACTCTGGCTAACAAAGTTCGCAGATGACTGCAAACTGGGAGCCATTACTGAATCCCCAAATGATGTGGATATTCTACAAAAGGGCCTTACAGAAACAGATGCTTGGTGCCAGAGCCATGGGCTCAAGCTTAATGCCAAGAAATGTATAGTTATCCCCTTTGGGAAAAAACACGTACCCATGAATTAACACATATATGGCAGAACACTAAACACTGATAGTGCGATGAGAGACTTAAGGACACAGGTGGACAGTGGTCTCACCTTCGATAACCACATCGCCACAACAGTCAGGAAATCCTTCTATGTGGCACACCTCATCACCAAGGGCTTTTCATCCAGGAAAAAGGAGGTTGTTGCCCCACTGTACTCATCCCTCATTAGACCCATTATAGAGTATAATGCCCCATTTGGTATGTACCTTACAAGACATCTGCAACAGCTTGAAAGGCTGCAGAAATACCTCACTAAGAGAATCACAGGCCTAAAGCAGATGCCATATGCTGACCGTCTAAAAAACTCCAGCTATACTCTGTGGCATATCTTCTACTCAGAGGCGATCTCTGCTTAACATACAATGCCATGTCAAACCCTAAGCTGCTGGACATGCTCCACTTAAAGAAATCCCAATCTCTCAGAGCCACAAGCTCCAGAGATCTAAACCTTGTCATCACAATGAACAAAACATGCTTCAGGGATAGGCTCCTAACCAAGAGACTCCCTATACTCTGGAATAGGCTGCCCATACATGTTAAGCAGAGTGCCTCCTTGGCCCTCTTCAAAAGGAACCTTGATGACTGGATGGGAGATGGGAAATTCACCCTGGGGATCATGTCAGTCACCCTGCTAGACAGGGGTCCAGGGAAGTAAATATTGGGGGAAGAAATATCCAGGGAATTGTTATGGCTAGGCCTGTATAGGCCCTATGGCCGGTAGCCTAGTACCAACCTATGAACCATATCAAGATAGTTAGGAAGTGAGTGAAAGGGTGGGAGTAAGGAGGTGCATGGTATGAATCAGAACTTGCTAATATTTAGGAATATTGTTATTCTGGGGTTGAGCAAGAACAGAGACAGAGTTTGGCTAAGAACTATTTCAGAACAGTTTTAAAGGACTTCAGGGAGGGTATTGACCTAATGGATATAGGTCAGCAGTTCCAGGCCTTAGCAACATGGTATAAATATAAACCATGCCCAGCAGATTTGATGGTTTGTGCACAGAGTGAAGTTTTCCCCCACTGGATCATAATGACAGAGTCCAAAGATAGTTGTGTAGAATGGTATTTAGTGCAAGACAAGCAGATGTATGCTGGAAAATTGTATAGGTGGGAAGAAGCTGTGTATATGTTAGTTGATGGGGGTAGTTCTAACCAATTTAGGCTTTCAGTGCTATACAGTAGTGAGTTCTGAAAGGGTATTTGCTGAAAATTTAGCCACGTTATTATAACAATGCTCAAATTTTGCGTTTTGCGCTGCCTGGAGGTTAGTACAAGTGGAAGCACCATAAAGTAGTGAGGGGAGGAGGTAAGTAGTGGCAAGTGTAGTTTTAGTTGTGTTGGTGAGAAATAATTTGCATCTGTAATGCAGTCCAAGTTTTTGGTGATTTTTTTATGCAGTTTTGTATATCTAGATCAAATGAAAAATTATAGGTTCATAGGTAAGTACTAGGCTAGCTGCCCTTCCAGGCCATTTTAATTCTACCCAATTTCTGCTTTTACAGTATTAATAACCTATCCCGTGTGGTTATTGACTGACCTTACTTGTCCCATGGTTGATAGTTATATGTTACCCCTAATGAGAATACCTGGGATCATACAATAGACAATTTGAGGGTACCTATGCATAGGATAAAGCATTTAGGAGCTGCATCTGTCCATCATTAGCACGGTGGCAGTCCTGGGTAAATTTTCTGTTTCCCATCCATAGATCTAAGTTGAACTTGAAAATGGACAGGGATGAGCTTTGTTTTATGTGAATGGGGAGTCTGTTCCATAGCAGTGGTATCCTCCGTGAAATATGAGGTTTAGATCCCTAGACTGAATATTTCTGAGCCGTTTGACTTACTAATGTGGAGTAAATCCATCAATGATGGGATGGACAATGGCTTCTACACCAGACATAAGTCATGTCTTAGCAGTTTATACGATACAGAGTATGGTGGCAGGGGTTCAGTCGGTCCATGTAGGACATGTTGTTTACGCATTTTATCCATTCAGTAAATTATCTTTGTGTGCTTTCAGGTTGTTGCATGTTTCTGAGCAGATACACATCAAAGGGGGCATTATATGCAATGATTGGCCCACTGAGGTCTGAGTAAAGGGGGTCAATGACATCCCTAGACCAAGATGTAATATCTTTGTTTATAACCTATGCAATATAGAAGGATTTTCTTACAACAATAGACAGATGTTGGTCAAAGGTTAGGTCACTGCCCACATAAGTTCCCAAAAGCTAAGCAACTGGGTCAAGTCTTAGGGGTGTATTGTCAATGTGGTAGTTCCCTTGTGTAGATGACTTCCCAAAAGATAAAGTCATGCATTTTTTGGCATTTAGTTTCAGACCATAATTTTGACACCAGTTACTTATTTGAGGAAAAACCTTTCTGGAGGATGGCCATGTCATTTGTGGATTCAATGACTGCTCCTAGCTTGCAGTCATTTGTGGAATTAGTCATTACCATCACCCTTTATCATTATTATTAGTATTACTATCATTATTATTATTAGTCAGTATTAGTTTTTATGGTCCAATAACCTCGATCATTATTTGCTATTAGAAGTGACTTCAGAGGTATTTTTAAGTGAAAGGATGTTATTTTTTTTTTCATGTCAGTGAGATCTGGGAGGAAAAGCAGTACTCTGTTTTTTGGGGGAAGTAGAACGATTTGAGTTGCAAAGCCATGTTTCAGTGGCTGTTACAATTTCCTGAGTAATTTTTTTGATATGCCAGGTTATCTGATGTGCATATGAGTGTGGAGTCATCAGTGTATTGTATTTAGGAGGGCTGTTGTGTGGATGTGCGAAGGTTGTTGGTAAAAATGTTAAAGAGGAAGAGACCAAGGATAGAGCCTTTTGGTACAAAAGTGATGAATGGGAGATATGGAGAGAGGGTGGCGTGCCATTTTACTGACTGATATCTATTGGATAAGTAGCTTTTGAACCACAGAAGGGTGGGCTGTGATACACCTAATGTGGCCATTCTGTTGTAGATGTTTGCTTTAACAAACTGTGTTGAAGACTTTAGACAAGTATAGAAATAATGGGGAGACTAGTTTGTTATAATCTGTAGCTCTATTGCCATTATCTATAAGGGTTAGATGTGCAGTGTTAGTACTATGGGAGGTGTGGAAACCTTGTGCAAAAACAGGAGTTCTTCCTGCAAGATAATTTAGCAGTTGTTGAGTACATTTTTCAAGTATTTCAGAGATGGTCGGTTTAGCATAATGGTTAAGGTCTTCATCTTATACATACTAAGTACATGGTTTGATTCTGACCTTGGGTTACTGGTTAAGCTTAAAATGACCTTTTAGGGCAATTAGCCTACCATTCTTCTACAAACCTAAGATTACTATAGTTCCAAAGTAAGTAATGACTGTTGAAATTCCTCCTTTGGTACAAAAATAATGTACGAGTTTTTCCAAAGAAAGGGAACATGGGATTCCTAGATTAACCAGTTAATAAGGATTGAGACAGCATGGGCAATGCTACTGGCTGCTGTTTTAAGGTACTTACTTGTAAGGTCATCAGCTGAAGTTGCAAATTGTTTAAGAGTTGTTTATATAGGATGTGGGCACAGGTTTGAAGGTGAAAGTAGATGTAGTGATATATGGCTGTGTGGCAGGGGTGGGATTAGATGTTAGAATCCTTGGTTAGGCACACTTTGCATGAAATAGTTGAATTTTATTTCGGGCTTGAGATATGAGTTATTGGGAGAGGGATTGGGGTTACATTTTAACAAGGATGTAAGATTTCTTTGATAGATAACCAGAAATTTTAAGGGTAGTATTAACTATTGATCTGAATGTTGCTATAATATAGTTTTTTGTCTTCATTTATTTGCTTTTTAGCACAGATGTGGAGCATTCTGAAGTTTATGAGATAATGACTGTGTTTTATATTTCTACCATCCTTTCCATGCTTTTTCTTTATCCTGCTTTAACATTCTATTCTTTTCTGATAGCCAAATCGCATTATTTGTTCATAGTCTCTTCCTTCTAGGAGGTGCAAGGCTATTTAGGAAAGTTGCGATGAATTCATGTACATTGTCATCTAATGAGAGGATTTGTTTTGATATTTCACTTAACAGATGATAAGATTGTAATAAATATGTCTGGGTTAAACGTTTTATCATGTCCCCATAAATATGGGTGTTGCTGAACAACTTCATGTGTGGTTTTACAGCTATTGTTTTTGTTTTATCTTCATTAATATTTTATCCAGAAAAGACCTGAGTCTGGTTCAGAAAGTTCCAAAATACTGAACTGCCCTTCTCAAGTTTTAGCAGGTAAAAAATAATACCATCTGTAATTAAAGCCAGCTCTTCTTGATTACTATACCAATTATATCCTTGAATTTCTGAGTCACTTATTTTCTTTGCTAATGGTTCTACATATAATGCAAATAATAGTGGGGGAAGGGAATATCCCTGCCTGGCTCCTCAAGCACAACTTATCAGAAAGGAGCTCCCATTTTAATTTTCACCAATGAACCATCATATAGCCTCCTAATTAACCATATTATTATGTCAGTGAATAGAAATGCTTCCATTGCAGTACTCATAAAATACCAGCTTACTTTGACAAATGCTTTCTCTGCATCATTACCCACAAACAACAGTGGTATGTCTAATACCATTAAAGGATCTCTGGTTATTTTCCTCATTATAGACTCCTTAAACTTGGCAACAGCCCTTTTTACTGAGCCATTGCACTAAAATGTAAAGCTTTTGTGCTCTGGGGTTATTATTAAAAAAAGATGCTTAACAGCAGTCTTTCTAGACACATGTGTATTATCTAGGTAGTCCCTTATTTTCTCTTTAGCACTAGGCAGTTGTGCCTCTTCTTGTTCTGTGAGAGGTGGAAACACTATTCTTCTGAAAATAATGCAGCTTTTCATGTTCAAGAAGATTCAAATGCTGGTTCTTCCATGCAGCCATAAAAGCCTTGTGATTTAGCCCACTACACATCAGCGCCTTAAAAAGTCTCTGAACTTCACCTGTTATTCCAATTTCTATAACAAAAAGAGGACTTGAACAAACCAACTTTTATGCACATGCTACTATAGAAAATTATACTACAGGTTCCTATTCCATTTTGTGGGAGTAAAAAGAGCATTCCAATGGGGGCTGTTTGATTTGCTAGATGAGGCATCCAACAGTGTTTCTTATTGACTTTGGCTAACTGGGATACCCGTTATCAGTCTTAAAGGACAGGTGGAGAGATTAGCAGATAGAACTAGATCTTGGGATAACACTGTGTGTTTCATCAACTACATTAATTAAGACATGCAAGCCATTCTTTGCCTTGAAGTCAGCTCATGCAATAGGAGTATATGCATTTTGTGGGTGTGTGTGTTTGGCAGGGAGTTGCAATGTTTTGCATTAACGTGGCCATTATATATGTGTTTATCCATTCATTTGATCATAGTAAGACAGTTGAGCTGAACTAATTCAGTAAAGTGGCTGTAACTGCTGGGCACAGGTGTGTGAGTGTGTGTGTTGAAGTACACTACTGAGGTCTTTTTTTTATTTTAGCACCATCAGACATCTGAAGTGTACACAGTCAATAGACTGTCTGTAATTGCTTTGGTATGGAGTCTTTAAGTGGATGAAAATTAGTGACTCTGCTGTTGTGAGTGAGTTAAACTATCATTAGTATGGCTTTGCAACAATAGTGCACATTAATGATGGAAGACTTTACTGTGGCTATTTATTTTACTCACTATCATACACCTGAAGTCTGCACAGTTAAAATAGTGTCTGTAATTGATGGTTATGAGATCATTAATGGCTAAAAGTTACTTAACCCTATTGTTTAATAAGCTAAACAGCCACTGATCTAGCTTAGTAGAAGCAATATAGTAGTGTCACACACTGCACTGTATTTGCTAAAGGCAGTATAAACCAGTCCTTTATATGAGTCACACACATATTTGTGTGTCTGGGGTTAAGTGGCTATCTTTGGCTGCCCTGACGGATATGTATGAAGTCAACAAATAAGTAGCAGACTGAACAGCATTTCCATCTCACAGTAACTGATTCTCTAGTTCAGTTTTTACTGTGCTAGTATGGTTTTGTTTAGGTACTTTGATTTTCTCTAACAGCCCAAAGAAGTGACATAGGTGAATTGGATTTCCTCCAATTTGATGCAGGGAAAGCATGTTTTTGTGTGTGTGTGTGTGTGTATATACAAAAGTAACACCATCAGTTTTATGTGTGAGCACACACAGTATTGTACGTCAGATACACAAGTATTCTGCCTAGCTGTTAAAAAAACAGTTAACAAGAAATTGTCCTTCAAAACATAAAGCATAACATTTATCACAGAACATATAGATCTTTAGATCTTCTGTGACAGTTTGTGAATGGAATTGATTGATCCCAACTGTTGCTTGAGCAGAGGTAAATGGTCATTAACCTGTCTCAATATAACCTCACTATTTATTTGTTTCCTGTAGCCCCCCTTTGCTTTAATTTCATCAGCTGATAATGATTCTCAGCATGCACTAAAGCCTACTGTTCAAATTCTGCTCGTCTGTTAGCAAAATATTTAAAGCAACAATATAATGTATTGTAATGACCCTGTGAGAATTTGTAAGATTAAAATGGTTTGTACTGTACAGTTACAGAATGGCAACTTCAGAGTGAGCATATTAAAACAAAAGTGTTGTGGGTGACACACCCCGAGATTCATGAAGCTTGCGCCAGGTGCAGGCGTAGCATTGGCATTCCAACATCAAATATGGCCAGCGAGCAATCCAGGTATGAGCTGTTTCCACGTGCATTACCTACGTATGCTACGCCAGCACAGCTCCTGGCCCCTGTATGATAATAACCCCATTTGCAGCAGTGTGGCATGCAAATGAAGGTATTTAGCGATCCAGGAAGGGGTGTAGGCGTAATGTAAGCATGCAGAAATGTAAACCATAAAAACGGTTTACATTATTGCAAACATAAAATCGGAGCCATGACAGCTGGTCAAACACATGTATTATATTGTTAATATATGCCAATGGCTAAATATATAGCCATTGGCATGAAAAAAACATGTACAAAATATAAAAATAACATTTAATTTTTTTTCGCACTATCGCGAAGTTTAAGCGTAGGGCAGCGGCACGCAAATGGGATCACAAAGAAAACAGAAAAATATAGAATAAAACTGCAATGCAACACATATCATGATTTCTCCATAATAGTCAATGGCAGGCATGTTACACCACACCATGGTGCAACGGTTGTTAAGGGGCTGTGTCAGTGTTATGAGCGGTATCTAGGAATTAGTAGGCAATTCCATGCAAATGAGAGGAGTTATAGTGAATCACAGATTCCCCACTGGTGTAAGGATGCACCTCACAGCATAGTGTTAAAACACCAGGTGTGCCCATGAGATAAAGATGACATCAAGAGAGGGGTGTGTCACCTTTGCTGTAAGCACACTGGAGCATTGCTAATCCGGTTTGCCCGTAGCTAAGCAAAGCAGCAGGAAAGGGGTATGTTGAACTAGGTTTAGCTTTGCTTAGCTGAGAGTATACAAGGTAACCGAGTATGCATGTGAACAGAGACTAAAAACGGGTTTGCACAGCACGCACTGGAGCTGAAACAGGAAGGATATAGGAAAAAAATAAGGAAATGCTGCAGCAGGGAAATTGGAGCACAAATGACTACTTAACACCTAGGAACCTACAGTGGGCCATTGACAACAACTCACAAGGCTGCAAGCAGCCACCTGCAGAACAGGAAAGCGGAGATGCTGTACTGCAAAGAAAACAGTAAAGTGTCATAGCAGAACAAAGCAGAATTGCATTATATCAGCTACAAAACACATTTTGCAACACATGACTGGGTAGGGAAAGTACAAAACAGGAAAGTTGGCAGGTGGATACATGCCTGACAATGGGAGGGGATCCAGGTTTACAAGTGAATTAAAGGGCAACAGATTAATCAAGGCAAGCAAGCATAACTCCACACTACAGGCCCCACACTTGCAGTACTCACTGTAAAACCCATAATTAAGATACCCTGCAGCTGGAATTGCTTATACACAGTCAATGACATCAGCAGCATCCATAGCACAATAGTATAAAGTGTGAAAGCACCTCACACACACTTGTGTATTCCCATACACTCTGCACCATTGGTGTATACATACGGGGAACTTTTAATATGTACATGTTAGGAGCTGCCATAGCTTTGATCCACCAGCATGTTTTGGAGACTGAAGGTGGTGTGGAGGATGATGCTGACAACCACCTCAGGCACCAGAGGAGGAGAAGAGTGTTCAAACCCAGGGTAACCTACCAGGAGCTACATGATCTGGAGATAGTAGAGAGTTACAGGTTGGACAGGGACACCCTACAGCAACTTGTGGAGCTGTGCCAGCCATGCCTTAGAGCCAGAACAAACAGAGGGGAACCCATCCCAGTGGATACAAAGGTATGTGTAAGCCTGAGAATACTAGCCACAGGTACCTTTCAAAGGCCAACTGGGGATATCATGGGGATCTCACAGGCATCAGCATCCAGGGTACTTCAGCAATTCCTGGATGACATTTTACCACATGCCAATGAGCACATATACTTACCCCGAACGCAGGAGGATTTGGCCAGCAATATGCATCTCTTCCATCATGTGGCAGAATACCCAGAGGTACTGGGTGCAATAGACTGCATGTACATACACATCAAGTCACAACCCGGTGAGTAGGGATGGCACTACATAAACTGCAAGGGATACCCCTCCATCAACTGCCAGGTCATGTGCAATGCCCAGGGCTTTATCATGGATGTGTGTGCTGGCAGCTCTAGAAGCTATCATGACTCCCATATCTGCATGCCTCACAGCTGTATCAGGAATTTGCCAGGGGGGACATCCCATATGGCCTCCTGGCGGGGGATGCTGGCTATGCACTGGAACCGTGGATGATGACTCCATCAGAAATGCACACACACCCATGCAAGAATGCCATAATGAGGCACAAGCACAAACCAGAATCATCATAGAGCATGTGTTTGGGATGCTTAAATCACAGTTCCGTTGCTTGGACATACCTGGTGGAGCCTTGCAGTACTCTCTAGGCATGTGTGCCCACATCTTCATAGTATGTGCCATGCTACCCAATATGATCCTGCGGGAATGGCTGCAGCAGGGACAGAATGGTGAAAACCCTCACTGCCCACCACTATTGCCAAGGGCCCCACAGGCACAGAGGTACTCAGACAACGAACACCCTGAGCCAGCCCTAGTAGGCAGATGGAGGTGTGCCCAGTATGCCCATGTCTTGGCAAGGAGGGAACATATGGCACACACACTGACAGTGTATGCACCTAGGGACTGACACCTTTCTTCACCTACACACACAGTAAAAATGGATGGCACACACACAAGACTACCTGTAAATTGTCATGTATAGGCAGTCTACTGTGTGCATCCAACATAGGCAGCCCTCAACTACTGCACACATAACTGCTATTGGCACAAGGTAAGTCAACACCTGAACAGTAAATTAAGCTATCAGCATGTGCTGATACTGTATGTATAGGTTCATAGGTACTTGGCTAACTGCCCAAGGGCATTCATAAGCCTAGCCAAAATGTGTCAGCTTTTGCCACCCCATTAATTAATTAACTGTCCCTCTCTGGAGCAGAGCCAATGGTGAGATCCTTCGGGGTGTATCTACTGTTCCCCATCCACTCTTCAAGGTTTCTCTTGAAGAGTGTTAGTGAGGGGCTCTGTATAATGTAATTAGGGATGTTGTTCCAAAGCATGGGGAGTTTATGTGACAGGAATCTGTCCCTCCAGCATGTTCTAGTTATTGCTGTGGCAAGGTTTAGCTCACTACAGCGTCTGGCTGACTGTGACATGGATTCCCATAGGTGGAGCATATCCATTAAGCCTGAGTTGGACATGGCTTTGTAGGCCAGCAGAGATCATCTCTGAGTAAATGAGATGCCACTGAGTAAAGCAGGAGTTTATTCAGTCTGGCTGCATAGGACATATGTTTGAGGCCAGCAATCCTCTTGGCGAGGTATATTTGTGGTCCTTCCAGCTGTCGGAAGTGTCTTCTGAGGTACATTCCAAATGAGTTGTTATACTCTATGACGGCACTGATGAGTGATGAGTAAAGGGGCACTATAACCTCAGTATGTCTAGATGTGAACCCTTTAGTAATCAGATGGTCTACACAGAAGGATGTCCTAACTACTTTGGAGATAAGATTGTCAAAGGAGAGAACACTATCTACCTTAGTCCCCAGATCCCCTATTATCTCATCTGTATTAAGGCGGCTGCCACTTGTGTTAATATGTGGGTGTTTAGTTTTTCCCAAATGGAATGACCATGCAGTTTGTGGCACTTAGCTTGAGGCCATGACTTTGACACCCTGTGTTGGTCTCTGTGAGGCCCTTTGAAGGATGTCTCTGTCAGCTGGACTGTCAATTATGGCTCCCAGTTTGCAGTCATTGCCAAATATGGTCTGCCGTAGTCCACCTGTGTTTGCCTGTACCGCTAAGAAGTATATACCAGACAGTAGGGGTCCCAGGACTGAGTCCTGTGGCACACCAGTTGTGACTGGTTAAGAGATGGACCTGGAGGCTTCTAGTCTTACCATGTGGGTTCTGTGTGTAAGCCTGTTGGCAACCCATCCTGTGATGTATGGGTTTATGTACAGGCTGACGAATTTATCAATAATACCTGAGTGAGGAATGGCGTCAAAAGCCTTGGCGAGGTCCAGGTAGTATGTGTGAACCACCTCTCCCCTCATCTAATGCCTTGGTAACTGTCTGTAAGACATCAAACAGGTTCAGTAGGCATGATCTGCACTCAACCAAGCTGACCTGGGTTGGGTCAAGTGTTTGGAGGTTACCAATGTCTTTGTTAATGAGTGCCATGAGGATGCACTCCATAGCTTTGCAGACCAAGCTAGTCAGGCTTATGGGGTGGTAGTTACCATGGTCAGTTGTGTTTCCACCTTGGTGGAGTGGAATAACTGTTGCTATGTGCCATTGTATGGGCATGTAGCCTGTGTAGAAGCTGAGGTTGAAAAGCTTAATTAGGTAGGGTGTTAGTTCATCTTGTAGTGTTTGCAAGACACAGTCTGGACACCATCTGCCTCCACTGACGGTGTGTTTTGCTGTTTGAGGGGGCTATTTCCACCTGTGTGTCTCTGATGTCTGGGATACTGTACTTTTTGGATATTGTAGTAGGCTCTTTAGGGGTGAAGTTTGCAATGAATGTATCTGCAAGGATGTTGGCGATATCAGTAGGTTCAGTATATTTTGTGCTATATTGCACCGGCACAGTGCAAATCTATGTGTTCCAACTTAGATCCTTGACATAGCCAAAGAAGGCTTTGTGGTTATCTTTTGAATCCTTGCCTATTTTCCTGTTGAAGTTAGCCTTGGATGATTTCATGAGGGACCTAAGTTTCTTACTAATACTGGTCACGGATGTCTGCCCTTCTTGGGATTTGCTGTTTTTCTGGACTACTGTCATACTTCTGTTGTACAGCCTGTTTATTGCAGGGGTCCACCAGACTGGTGTCCTTGTCTTGGAGGAGCGAGTCTTGGTTTACCAGTGATGGCACAACCCATACATCCTTGTAGGTGCTTATAGGTTCATAGGTTCATAGGTTAGTACTAAGCTAACTGCCCTTTCGAGCCATTGGAAGCCTAGCCAATTATCCCTTGTGAGACTCAAACCCTGCACCTTGTGTTTGTAAGGCAAATACCTTAACCATTAGGCTACCCTCCCATTTGTAAATCTTTCTGTATCTTGAGCAGTGTTTTCCCTTAGCGTGGGGGCTGTGAAACCTCCCACCACTGTCTTTAGTAGTGTGAAGTTAGCTGTAGGAAAGGTTTTCACTGTGGTCTCCTTGGATGGGAGAGATGGTTGGGTGTGGAAATCATCAGTGAATATTTCATGGTTAGATCTAACTAGTGACCGGTTTACCTCTGCTGTGGTGCACCTGTCGCCCATGTTGGTGATTATTACTTCTAGTATGTTTCCACCTCTGGTTAGGGAGTTTACCATCTGATACAGGGCATTTGAGGTGATAAATTCCAGGAAGCGCTGGGCCTGGAAGTGAGTACTCAAGTAAGTTTCCCAGTTAATGGTAGGGTATTTGAAATTGACCAATACCAGGGTGTTCGGTAGGACTGTCATGTTTTCCACTGTCTCCAGGTAGGTGGAGTGGTGGTCCTGGGTCATGGAGGGTGATCTGTAGCAGGCCACAGTTTGCATTGCAGTTGTGGCTGATGTTAGATGCACATGGATGATCTCCGAGATATCATGCTGCCCCACTAACCTGGAGGTGTAGGTATCCCTGATGAATATGGATACACCCCCTCCATGTCTGTGTCAGTCCATGTTCTGTGGCCGAAATGTGTGGTATGGGTTGTAGTCCGTTAGTGCTGGTGTGCTCTCAAGAGCCTTAAAACAGGTTTCAGTTACTGCACAGATGTTGACGTTGCCCATATTGAGGAGTGCTGTGAGTGCATGCATTTTGTGATTACAACTCCTGGCATTGAGTAGCATAACCCTCATTGATTTTTCTATTCTGCTGTTTACGGAGGTGGGATTCACCTTTGAGGCTTGCTTAAAAAAGGCACTATGGGGGCGCCAAGAGCCTTGGTGAGTATTCGAAAGCCTAAGGCTGACACGTGCAAGCTGGTATGGTATTGATGCATGCATGTTTCCCATCTGTGCTTGTTTCATCTTTCCTGTAGGTAACCTACTGGTAAGCAACAGAAAGCCTTAAACTGATACAAGTCTTCTAGCTTCCAAGATAGGCTTTTGGAGTGATTAAGTATCAGTGCTCTGTATTTTCTTGCTGTACTTAACTGTTTTCTGACTACATGGTGATTTCTCACTGTATATTGTGATCTTAAAGCTCTGTTTATTCACATATTACTTCTGTGATGGCCTGCACTTTAGATGTTCACAGATAGATAGTAGTCTATCTGCCTAAGGGCATTTAGAAGCATAGCTACAGTGTGTTGGCTTTCTCTGCACCATTGATGAAGTCACTGAGCCTCTGTCAAGCATAGCCAATGAAGTGATTCTAGGCAGAGTTGCCGAAAGCTTTTGGAGACTGTGGTGGTGGAGGGTGATAGGGGCCCTTAGTCATCTAAAAAGGTCATGTTAACATGAAAAATCAACACCATTCAATTTCCCCAACAGGTCTTGCAGCTATAAAACTGGAGGGGCTCCCCCTCCCCCTGGGTGTATGGTTCCGGGACACATGATCCCAGGGATGTATATTCTTTTACCCATTCACACATCATTCTCTTGAAGTGTGTCAGTGAGGGGCTATGCCTAACGTAGTTAATAATTTAATTAATAGTCTCTCTCTCATTCAAGAGTAAGTGAAGCTCAGTGGGTTTGGGCACATCTGTCCTTTGCTTAACCTAGCTTACACATAGAAATCATCTAAATAGGCAGAAGCAACGTTAATGTCAATAGTGTAATGGTTACAGCATTCGCATAGTATCTGTGCATTTGTGGTTCAAATCCCAATAAAGTCAGAGATGTTTCTCATGTTAAAAAGTATACCTTAACCACAGCTTGCATATTTAGGTAGTAATCTTCAGCATAATAAACATTTGAAACACCCATATAAACCCATATGTGCCGGAGAGTAAAGTCAACAGAGATTGTAATGTTATGTAAGCACATAGTGAGATATTACTTCATTGAAATATATATATCCTGAGTAGTTAGCAGATGTGGCCATGTTTGCGCGCATAGGTTATATGTTTTTAAATTTCATTTAACTGTGTTTAACTGCTGCTGCTTTACTCTCACACAAACACTTTTAAACATGCTTACAACTCCTTAAATGAGCCTTATTCTGGAGTAAAAAACATTTTTAAAGCATCACAGGTCTTGAACCCTGGACCATGCACACCATAATCATGGGACTTACCACTAAGCCATCTGAGCTGTATACATATTTCATGTTTTTTACACTACACCTTTTACTATAGGCATTCCACAGTACTGACCACAAATGGGACAGTCACTTTGTGTACATATGTACAGTACATTGTAATGTACTGTAGTTTATGAATCAACATATATAAGTCTACATATGTATAGCTGTTAAAAATGAATACTAACTATATATATATATATATATATATATATATATATATATATATATATATATATATATAAATGTCAGTGATGTCTGAACATAGTTATAAATATATATATGTGTGTGTGTGTATATATATATATATATATATATATATATATATATATATATATAGTTACATCTATAGCTATATATATATATATATATATATATATATATATATATATATATATATATACACACATACATCTATGAACACACTTTGTGACACAGAAGCAATCCAAAGGAATTAAGTGTACACAAAAGACATGCAGCTCTGGTATTATAACTATTAATATTAACTTAATTCACCATAGTAGGGATGGTTGTTGTGTATGTGGAGTTTGGGGTGGGAGTGAAATGATGGGTAATGAAATTATCCATCAAGGAGAGCCTGGGTTGGATGTTCAATAAGTGAACTGGAGGTGTATACAAGGAGTATGGAGACAATAAAAAAAGGACACAAAACAAGAGCCATTCTCATCCATAATACACCCTGTCAGGTCACATTGCAACACTTAATTCCACAAACATATGAACTTTAACATGTATCATACATATGTACACCAACTGACTCACATTTGTTTTCAGTAGTGAGGAATGCTTGTAGTAAAATGTATATTCTAAACACCATAACACTGGTATATATCTCAAATGCCTTAGTGGTAAAGTCAGTGACTGTGGTGTTCATGGTCCCGGGTTCAGAACCTGCAAGGGCTGTTAATTTATTTTGAGGGCCAGAATAAGGGCTGTTGGATGCAGGTTGATTAAGGCACTTTTAAGCAGTTGTAACTGGTTTTGCGTGGGTTTGCAAGATGGAAAAGCGGCACTTAAACACGGTTAAACAGATAAGCGCTTCACAGGTGTAACCTTTGCTTACCATCGCACAAACCACAGGCAAACTTGCAACTGCTTAAATGTGCGTTAATCATACGATTAGAATCTGCAACCATGTACACCATTCTGAGAGTAACCTACCACTAAGCTACCTGAGATGTACCTATGCCAGTTGTGTATTCAGACAGGTTAAAACAAAAAAGGGAGGAGTGTGTGGAAATAAGACAAACCGCCATGTACCCAATGAAAGGTGTATGCTATATAGATATATATATATTATATATACAGATGTGTATATATATTATATATACAGATGTGTGTGTGTGTGTGTGTGTGTGTGTGTGTGTGTGTGTGTATATATATATATATATAGAGAGAGAGAGAGAGAGAGATACATGTCAATATATAGAGATATACATATATGCAGATATATAGATAGGTTAAAAACATCTACACATCTATGGAGGTACATATAAACATATGCAATAATATATATTATATATCTA
The DNA here is from genome assembly GCF_019279795.1 of Protopterus annectens. NCBI lineage: Eukaryota > Metazoa > Chordata > Ceratodontiformes > Protopteridae > Protopterus > Protopterus annectens. Next base: position 1,268,538,114 of record NC_056739.1, on the reverse strand, counting down.
TATATATATATCTATATATATATATATATATATATATATATATATATATATATATATATATATACACACATACATACATGTGTGTATACAGCATCTGAAGTATTCAAATCTGAGTATAACATGGACCATAGCAATCACACATTCTGCCACCCCCAAACAATATGAACATAATATATGAAGAGTATATGCCAATGCACTATTACAAATATGTGCTATGGACATGAGCCAAATAGGGTTAGTCACCAACACAACTACAATGACTGCAAATATCTATGACAGAAATACACAGACATTTTTCATTTAGCAAAACTTTATTACATTCCGATGTATTTCCAAAAGGATTCAAGGACTAACATTACCTGCATGCTATACAGGAAGCATTTAACAGTGCCTTAATGAATCAGCCTGCAATTACCGTAGTATTAGCCCACTAAGGGATAGGTGTTCACATAAGGAAAGAACCCCCACACACATATAGAATATGTATAAAAGCAGTTCCTACACACCTGCATCTGCTATGTACACCCACCAACATCTCCCCCACACTCAAACTCATTACAACAATACATACTGTCATACCATAACCAATTATTCACCCACTGTACGACATCTGCTGGAAACATTGACATACCTGGACAGAGAGACACTAACATGGCCCTATGTGAAATAGTTGCTGTTATACAATGGAACAGCTGCTGATGTTACAGGGTTTGTTTGAACTAATCCTGTTTCAGAGGGTTGAAAAGTAATTACACCAAGAATTGTTACCAATTACTGATTATCAGCACAGTGAGATACACATTTACACCAAACTAAAGATGTCTGGTGAGCACACTGTAAACCCCCTAACATTATATGCATAGCCATACAGCCTTGAGCTGGTCAGACATCCTGGCCAGACTGAAACATATGCAGAAGTATTAAGTACAGACAAACCCTGCACAAGTAATGTTCAGAAATATAACAGCAGTGCTCACATTTAGACCAAATCTTCTAGGCATTACACACAATATATTTGTGTTTGTCTCCATACAGCTGTTGTAATAGATTTCAGACAACACTTCCAGGCTGTCTTCTTCACAAGTAAGGCAAATGGACAACGCCCAAGTGGAGTACTCAATTATACTCCAATGTTGCCATGGTATTGGTTAATGGAGTAGCTGCACTGCTGATGTGCATGTAATTAACTACTTTGGAACACCAATTGGTGATCAGGATAGCACATGTTACTGATCTCTAACTATAAAAGGATCCCTTGTCACACATTCAAACCATCTGTATATACCTGCAGAACAGTACAAAATACCCAACAGAAGATTGAAACACAAACCAAAAAAGATTAAAACACCAGTCAATAACACTACCAATTACCAAAAAGGTATGTATAACATTTAGTATGTTTGTGTATGTAGTACCTGTTCTGTAATAATTACAGTGTAATCAATGCATATAATGGAAATAGCTATCTTGTAGTGATGTATTGTTGAGCAGTAGTAGTGCTTGTAATATTCTATGTGTGTACTGTTGTAGGTCACAAGGCAAACTCCTCATACACCACAAGGGATGATAGATATGGGTTTGGAATTCACCAATTCTTTTCCAGCCACTGTTCATAGGTTCATAGGTTCATACTAGGCTATCTGCCCAAAGGCATTTATAAGCCTAGCCAGAGTTTTGTGGCTTTCACCACCCCTTTAGTTTGGAGGATACTATGCCCATTATTTTGCTGTGCCTCTGTCAAGCAGTGACACTGAGATAATACCTGGGGTATATCTGCGATCTCCCATCCATTGGTCAAGATTTCTCTTGAACAAAGCCAGCGAGGTGCTCTGCCTCACATGTACCGGGATTTTGTTCCACAGAATAGGGAGTCTCTGGGTGATGAATCTGTCCCTCCAGCATGCCCTATTAATAACCGTGTCAAGGTTTAAGTCTCCCGCCCTTGTAGTTCTGAGGGATCTAGATTTTTTAAGGTGAAGCATGTTCATCAATTCTGGGTTGGACATGGCCTTGTATGTCAGGCACAGGTCACCTCTGAGCAGACGGTAAGCGACTGAGTAGAGCTGAAGTTCCTTCAGTCGGGCAGCATAGGACATATTTTTGAGACCCTTTATCCTTTTAGTGAGGAACTTTGGGGCCTTTCAAGTTGCTGCAGGTGTCGTGTCAGATACATTCCGAATGGGGCATTGTACTCAATCATTGGCCTGATGAGTGATGGGTACAGGGGACGATGACTTCCTTGATCTAGATGTGAATCCCTTCATGATCAGGTGGGCAATGTAGAAGGTCTTCCTAACTACTTTGGCAACGTGAGTATCAAATGAAAGGTTACTGTCAACCTGGGTACCCAGATCCCTGATAACCTCTTCTGTGCTTAGTGGGTTGCCGCCTATATGGTAGCTAGGGGTAACCTTGTTTTTCCCGAAGGGTATGACTATGCATTTTTTGGCGTTTAACTTTAGTCCATGGTTATGGCACCAGTTTTCCGTTTCTATAAGACCTTTTGAAGGATATCTGTGTCAGATGTGTTCTCAACTATGGCGCCCAGTTTGCAGTCATCTGCAAATTTTGTCAGCCATAATCCTCCTGTGTTTGCTTGTACTTCTGAAAAGTAGATGCCGAACAGGAGAGGGCCCAGGACTGAGCCCTGTGGGACACCACTTGTGACAGGCTTTGAGTCTGACATTGCGCCAGCAACTCTGACCCTGTGGGTTCTGTCACTTAGCCAATTTGCAACCCATCTTGTGACGTATGGGTTTACATTTAAGCTGATGAGTTTTTCAATGATACCTGAGTGGGGTATTGTGTCGAAAGCCTTTGCCAGGTCGAGGTAGTCTGTGTGGACTGCCTTTCCCTCATCAATGGCCTTGGTGACTGTTTCGAAAAAGTCCACCAGGTTTAAAAGGCATGATCTGCCCTTGACAAAGCCAAACTGGGTCGGATCCAAAGTCTGCAAGTCTCCTATGTCTTTATTTATGAGCTCCATTATGATCCTCTCCATAGCTTTGCAGATCAAGCTTGTCAAGCTGATGGGACGGTAATTTCCCGGGTCGGTGGAGGCACCTCCTTTGTGAAGTGGGACCACAGTTGCCGTACGCCACTCCTTAGGCACGTATCCTGAGGTGAGGCTAAGATTAAACAGCTGCCCTAACTGCGGGTTTAATTCCTCATTGAGTTCATGGAGCACACATCCGGGGACACCATCTGGTCCCATGGATGCTGTGTTTTTGCCTTGAGAGAGCAGTTCTCACCTGAGCTAGAGATGTTTGGGGCTATAATTCTCTGGTATAGATATCTCACCTTTTGGGGGGTGGTAGAGAGTTTGCACTGAACCTGTCAGCCAGTATGTTGGCAATGTCTGTAGGTTCAGTAATTTTTACATCATTTTGAACTAATTCTGAGCATATCTGGGAGTTTCCTCCCAGGTTTCTAACATAGCTAAAGAAGGCCTTATGATTGTCCTTTGAGTCCTTAGCGACTTTTCTCTCAAAATTTGCCTTGGATGATTTTATGAGAGATCTTAATTTTTTACTTATAATGATCAAGGATGTTTTCCCTTTTAAGGATCTTGTAGTAGCTTCCTCCTTTTGTTGTAGAGCTTGTTTATGGCTGGGGTCCACCAAACTGGATGCTTGCCTTTGGTACAAAGGGTCTTTGTTTTATTTGGGATTGCCTGATCCATGCAGTCCTGTAGGTGCTGGTAGAAGGCATTTGTAAGTGATTCAGCGGCTTGAGTAATGGTTTCCGCAGTCTCGGGGACCTTAAAAGAGACCACACTAGCTTTTAGAAGTGTGAAGTCGGCTTTTGAGAAGTTCTTCACTGTGGTCTTTTTTATCTCAGGTGGGGGCGGGATGTGGACTTCTAGTGAGATTAGTTTATGGTCTGATCTCACCAGTGAAGGGTATACTTCCGGTGTTGAACATTGTGACCCCATGTTCGTGATGATAAGATCTAGTATGTTATCTCCTCTTGTGGGAATGGTGACTAGCTGTTCCATGGCATTTGAGTTTATGAACTCTAGGAACCTTTGGGCTAGAGTGTTGGGGCTTGAGTAGTGATCCCAGTCTATATTCAGGTAGTTGAAATCACCTAGTATGATGGTGTTTGGAGATACATTTATCCCCTCCAGTGTTTTCAGGAAAGCCATGTGAGGTTCCTGAGATTGAGAGGGTGGCCTGTAACATGCTACAAATTGCAGAGCAGTCTTGCCTATGGTTACTTGCACCTGGATGGTCTCCGATGCATCGTGCTTTGCCACCAACCTTGAGGTGTGGGTGTTCTTGATGAATATAGACACCCCCCCTCCTTTCTTGGTGTTGTCCGGATTTTTGGGGCCGGAACGCATGATATGAGGTAAAGCCTGATAGTGCTGGGGTGCTCTCGGGAGCCTTGAACCAGGTTTCAGTCACAGCACAGACATCGATGTTCTCCATACTGAGAAGGGCCTCGAAAGTGCATCTTGAGGTTGAGACTTCTGGCATTGAGCAGCATTACCCTTAGTTTTTTCCTTTTGTGTTCTAGGGTGGTAGGTTTAGAATTTGAGCCTTGCCTAAAAAGGCACTATGGGGTGGCAGAGCCTTTGCCAATATCCGTAAGCCCAGGAGTGACAGGTGCAAGCCGTCCCTTGGGCAGCGTGGCTTGTCCAGCATGTCATCCCAGGCAGACAGACATTGGAACCCTTTGAATGACACCAGAGTTTAAGCCAATTATTAAAGCTGATCATCTTGTCTCTGTATTGTGGCATCATTCTTGGTGAAGGTAGGATACTGCTCAAGGTCAGGGTCATACCTGCCTGGGCTACATAATCAGAGAGCTCCTCTATGTCTCTTTTCATGTAGTCCAAGGAGACGTCTCAGGTCGCTCACACCAGCGTGGACAATGACAGAGTCGTTTGTACCTGCTGTTGAGAGACCTGAGTGCTTGCGTTATGTGGCGGATTCTAGCGCCTGACAGGCAGCTTACTGTGACCTTTTCCTTGTTCAGTCTGGTGAGCGGGACGTCAGTGTGTCTGACTATGGAGTCACCAATGACAGTGTGTCTGGCATTGTGTTTGGCCTTAAGGGCTGTGACTGTTTGGCACACTGACTATGTGGTCTATGTGTTGCATGTGTTGTGTCCTGAGGTGGCAGTTGTTTGGGTGTCTGCTTTGGTGGCCACTGCTGTTTTGGTAGATTTTGATCAGAGCCTCCAATATGTCTTTGTGTATTTATGTGTATGATTTGAAGTTGTGATAGTACTATGTGAGACTGGGTTTGTGGTGTGTGTGGTTACCTTCTCCTCCTGTCTGGTCTTACCAGTCCTATGTTGAGAGAGCTCAGCCTCCAGTTTGGCTATATAGTTGCATCTCTCGCATGTATTTGTTTTTTGGGAGAAGGAGAGGGTTGTCCGTGTACATGAGACAATTGTAACATTGCCTCAATATTCCCAGATTCACCAGCTGAGCAGGAGAGGACACTAGCAACTGATCCCTCGACATGCTAGAAGGAATAGACAAGGACTTTAAAAGACTCCGGGGGATGTGGGTGATCGAATGGGGTTTTTGGCTGGTGGGGTACTATGTAAAATAAAAGTGCTATATCAAGTAAAAAAGTACTTTAGGAGCAAGTGCTAGGCTTTACAGATAGAGAATATTCTACTTAGGAATCAAGTAGAGCTGAGCTTTTTAGATATAGAATACGCTGGATAGATCAGCAGTACAGTTCAGGGAAGGCTGTTTTAAGGGGAAATTTGAAGAGTGGACTTTAGGTAGCCCGAACAGTTTAACCTTGATTAACCGCCGCTGCTCTTGTGTGCTCCTGTAGCAACTCCGCGCTAAAGCATGCTTTATAGCAGGGGGCTGGAAAAAACAGGAAATGACCCAAAATGGCCAATGAATTACCAGTTGCTGTCTCTAACCACTCCTCTGAGGACAAACAGGCAGCTCAGTACTCCCCACTCAGGGTTGGTCCAACACGTATGTGCTATAACAGGGGATAGTATATGTTGATATATTGTAACAGTAGACATATGTATGGGTGTATTAGTGAGATGAACATGTCAAAGGTGGGCTTACTTTGCAAATATGATTTGCATTGTGGGATATTGTGCCAATAACTTTGTAATGTACAGTATTCTAGGCAGATCTGTATTCCATTTTACATGGCATTTCTGTTATGTTATGCAAACATTAGTTATGTCTATTGGCAATTACAATACTCAATAACAGGATACATATGAATTGTATTCATCTGGCAGTTTAACAGCATGATAGCAAAGAAAATTGGAAGAGCTAGGTAACTATCCATGCACATAAGACATGTAATATCAACCTCTCTAGTATCGTTTGCAAGCAATAACAGCTGTGCATGTGTACATGTTATGCAAATGTGTAGTGAACCTTGTTACATAGCTGGGCCAAATGGCTATGTGCACACCTACATAGAGTGGATATTGAGAGTAGGGACACACTGGTTGAACTTTCAGGTTTGTGTAGCCTAACCTCTCATTGCCAACCTAACAGCTGCTTGCAAATACTGTATGCATGGTTGTGCACAGTACTGTTAATGAAACAAGTTGCATATCATCTTTAACTCTAGTGTAACATCTGCAGTAGGAGTGTAAGATGTAGGAGACTGCTGCCCATGTGTAATAGCCGCTTCATAGGTGATGGCTTACACTATCTCATTATATCCTGATCATGTTGATAGTGGCAGCAGTGTCTATTGATACTTGACTCTGTTTGGGGAGTGGGTGTCAGTGCCCAACAGAGCTCATGGTTCTGGTGGATATGTGAGTATATACCCAGAAAAGGATACAGACCTGTTGACACTTGCATCATCTGTAATCAACTATCAGGATGTGATGTGCTCCTTAGATGAGGATTGCTGCTAAAGGTAGCTACTATGTTTCTGTAATAGCCAGTGTTGTCACGTCCATAACACACATATTTACTTGTGAGCATCACTGTCTAAAACATCTTCATAAGCAATAAGTAAACTAAATACAGTACTTGGTGCTTGTAGTACTGAATGCTCATACAGGCATGTCCACTAGTCAGCTACTGGTGTTTACTAATGTCAGCTTTGTGTATGTGGCCATCCTGGGGGAATGTAATCTCTATGCCATGTACACTGCCAATCCCACCTAACACCACACCCCACACATTGTCTGGGATGCAGCTACAGAGGTAAGCTGGAAGGCAGTCCAGTCTACAGCCATGACTGGACTGGACAGTCATGAGGTGTAGGTTAACACATGCATCTCATCACCACAACCAACACATACCCTTACCAGAACATAGTAAGGAAACCCACACATACCACCAGAAATCACGCACATTCACAGAGGCTTCTAAGTATCTGGCCTAGCAAGAGACCTCCCAAGCTGAAATAGACAGACAACAAAATACACAAACTGTATGACATAGTTTGCCAAATTGTGCCACACCTCAGAACACGTGGCCAGAAACATGCCCAACAGTGCTCATTTGTGAATGCAAACCCTAGCACTATGTTACACACTAAGCTATACGAGGGCAAACATACTGTCAGCTGCCTGTCTGCCATGATTAGCCACATACCCATACACTCAGACCGCCTTTTGAATTATACACATGGCTCTGGCATATTCCATGTTGTTTTGCAGGACCTGTGATGCAGTAGCCTGGATTGCATGGAAACACACATGTAGGAACTGTCAGGTCTTGTAGCCCATGTAGGTATGTCCCAAGGCCTGGGTAGCATTCTGCCATTGGCCAGAATAATACTGCAGTACAGGGACAAAAGGATTGTATTCCACAATTGTCTAATGTACTGGTGTAATTCAAAGGGTATCCAGTATCTCTCTGCCTGGGATAACATGGCTGACAGACCATGATGCTTAGCTAGACAGGTCCTGCACCTGTCACCCCTGAGAATGTGGATACTGGCTAGGGCTCAGGCTTCCCCTATAGTGCCTTTATCATGCAAAGTTCAATTGAAAGTCCACTGCTGTAACAGGGACAGCCAAGCAATAAACTGCAGGAGTCGCTACTCAATGATACATTTCAGAAACTCAATATGGACTCACTTACGTCAATCCTTAACATGGAGAACATATCTGTGCAGTGACTAAGATATGGTTCAACGCTCCGGAGAGCACCCCTGCATGAGCACATACCTCACCTTTTGGCCATTATCCTTTATTGGAACACACAAGCCACAGGTGTGTCCATATTCCTAAAGGATATGTACACCCCCACGCTAGTTGCACTTGCATAACTTCAGATGCATTATGCTGAGCAACTACCTTTGTGCCAAAGTGGAATCCAAATTGCACCTTGCAACAGATCACCCATCATGCTTCAGAATTCACAACTGTCATATTGTGCTGTAATTGGGAATATTAGGTTTGAGACAGAAAACCATAATATTGGCTACTCTCAACTATCCCATTATGAACTGGGAAGACTCCTCATGTACCAACACCTGTGCTCAATGCATGTTGGATTCCATTAACCTCAATGACCTGGATCACCATAGTCACACAAACAGGGCTAACAGTATACTACACATAGTCAGACTCCAAAGCCAATGTTATGCTTCTTAAGAGCAAAGTGGTGACTGTCACGGCACCCATGCAGATGGACAATGCATGTGCAAATGCTGAATCCTACACAAATGCACTTTAAGCACTCACACAAGTGCAGTGATTGTGCCATTGAAACAGAACCAAGATTCAACCAAACACAAACAGGAAGGCAAACTGGTGGTACCCTGCCTTAAACTGTACCACAGAAGGTAGTAACTGTTGCAAGAGTGAACACACATGAGTGGAGGTGATCCCTGGTCAGCCTCAGTAAGATGCAGATACACCATATAAAACCACACAAAGCTACTGTGAAACTAATCAGCCACATATTATAAGGCCAACCACAGAGCATTCTATAGCTGTGTCAGGAATCATAATGGCAACAACAAGACCTGCCGTGCTTCACAGCACTATGGCATGAGAAGTACTGCACCTACAGAAATAGCACTTGTTCATCCAGATAGGGTCTTGAATAACCTAAACCCACTCTCATTTACCCCCAAACAGGTACACATATTTATATATCCATGTACACTACAGAGCCCCTGTAATAACAACTATGCAGGTACAAGCTGCACTCTCTAAAGCCATACATACAGCTTGCATGGGACCTGTCAACATCCCAGGGTGTATTTTACACAAATGTCAGAACAATTTGCTCAACACATACACATCATGTTCAGTCATAGCTTCATGTCAGGCTGTGAACACAGTGAATGGTGCACAGCAACAGTTATCACACCCCACAAAGGGGGAGACACCACTGATAATGGAAAATAGTGCACTACTACCCTGCTGAGTCTGGTCTGTAAGGCCATGAACCTTGATCAACTTATTTGATGTTTCAGTACAGAAGTAGATGACAGTAAGGATGATTCATACAGCATATCATGACCTTGCCAGGTCTTAGGACACCATCACCCATACTGTGTTCCAGCTACACTCAGTAAACTAGGTGTATATTCCTATGTCACAGGATTGGTTGGCAACTGGACTGCTGGCAGAACCAACACTACAGAAGGTGTCTGACTAATACACACACATCAAACCATAGCCAGCTACAGTAATACAGGGTTCATTCCTGGTACTCTCCCCTTTTTGTTATCTATACCACACAGACTAACACAGAAGGCATCTGCCTATTGAAGTTTGTATATGACTATGAACTAGGAGCAATAGCTGACTCAATGAGTGCTGCAGGCAACATACAGAAGGGCCTTTGTGGGTCAGATGTGTGGTGTGTGATGTATGGCCACAATCTCACAGCTAAGTATTGCATTGTAATCCCCTGTGTTAAAAACCCTGTACCCATGAACAACCACCTAGGCAGCGGTCACCATAATGGAAACTGTGTGTGCATGGGATGCAGCTGAACAGTAGTCTTTCCTTTGATAGTCACTTCACCACACCAGTCAGGTAGTTGTAAGTGGCACCCCTAATCATGACAGGGTGCCATCCATGAATATAGAGATCATTGTTCGGCCATACTCAACATTCAAGTGATCCATAATAGATCACATATTTCCTTTAAGGGTTATTGGCCATGTTCAGATGGCCTACACCGGCCTTCCCAAACCCTAGCTCCACTATGTAGCATGATGCCTACCCTGAATAAAGCCATGTCCTACCCAGAGATGTTGGACATGCCACACTTACACATCCTGATTTCAAATAAACACATACTTCATGGACATTCACCTTTCTAGTACAAGGATAAAAACATGCCTGACAGATCCCTGTACCATACACTTTACATACTCCTGCCATACTATGCATCACTGTCCAGCAAAGCTGCACATTGCCCCTCTTTGAGACATGGTGTGATGACCACATGGCAAATATATCAGTAACCCTGTGGATCAGTTCTGTGGCACTGCTTGAACTGGCCACTGAAAGTTACCTGTCTCTTGGCTACAGCTAGGTAACCTTTCAACCTAGGCTCATAAATGGCCCAGGGCATATAGCCTACTAGTTCACTATGACCATACATGTTACAGTTGATATCCAACCCTGCAAATACCATCAAGATAGCCATTGTCCCATGTGTTTCATATGTGCAACACAGGTAATACATGGCAGGATGCTATACTGATGTACAGTGCCATGTAGATGTATAAGGCAAAACACATGCATGTAAAACTTTCCTTGAGCAAGTCTGCAGGGTCACAGGTCATGTCCCTTAAGGCTGTGTATGACCATATATGTGACATATACACAGCATTAAGGTCTCTTGTATTAATGTAAACACATCCAGGCATGTGTTGATAGGTAATGACACCAGTACAGGCAAACAGACATGCCCACATCAAGACAACATCCACATGGAGTATGAGCAATGTCATCACTTGACACACACATATATAGTGATAACATCAAATCACCAGTAAGTGTCAAATGTGTGTGAGTTAAACATGTCAGTGGTGTTAGTGTCATGCAGATTTGCAAAGACATATTTGTAATCATAATAAATGTGATACACATGTATGTGCAGCTGTACTTCTATACTTCTCTGTGAGTTACTGTGACCTGTCTCCATCATTATGTCTTCCAGGTATGCTGCGTGCCAGGCTGCCACCATACACCCACTTGGAGGATAAGGTCCTCATTCCATACCTCCTTGACAACCATGAAACACTCTTCAGTCATGCATCACAGGATGCACGGCAGCGGGATGCCCAGTGGAAGGAACTTCGCATGAGGGTAAATGATGTGGCGGCCACAATTGCACCTATAAGCAGGTGCGCCGACACTGCACTGACTTCATTAGATGGGCAAAATAGCATGCCAATGCAATCGCTAGGGAACAAGCTGCAACAGGTGGGGGGGGTCATTCACCCAGCCACCACTCACACGTACCGAGGAGCTACTGGCCAACCTGGGGACACCTGCAGAACTCCATCCACAAGCTTTAGCTGGTATTGTGGAGGTAGGTGTCTCACAACCAGTGAGCCAGGAGTTGCCTGGTAAGTCACTACTGCACATATAACACAACTATATTTCATATAGGTACATGTGTTACTGTACAATATTTAATGTAACATCATATGCAAGGCATATATGCACACATGCCACATACTATAGTTTGCTACTCTATGTATGCACATATGTGCATACTCCATAGTATAGTCTATTGTAGTGGCTTATGTGCTAACATGCACATTGCACCCTGTAGCTATCACACAGGTGTGGATAATGATCTTACTGCTGTGACACTCCTATTTAGGTACCTCTGGCATTTTGCAGCAACAGCAGCCTGTTGCAGGTGAGATTGTTATTATTTATCAGGCTTGATAATGCACAGATCATATTAATTGCATGTTATCTGCCATGTGGCCATTTAACACATGTACACATAATGTATGGCGGTCCTGTTAATATATATAGGTCAGACCTGCAATGCATCACAGTGGTTACCCATGTGGAATAATTAAAGACTATATGAAACACCTACACTAAACCTTACAAACTGCCATTGCCAGATGTGTGGATAGCTGAAAATACAATGGTGGAAGTGTGGTTCACTGTAGGGACATGTACTACAGATCAGCATTACACATATGGGGAATACAAACAGTACTATACAGAGAGCATATGTGTGCACACACACTAAATGTTTTGGAGCTGGAGTATGACCAGCCCACAGGATTCACCCTTGTGGATTATACCCTTACTATGAATGTCACACAATGTCATGTGCTATCTGACATGTCCATGACATTTTGTGGGCTGACTGCAACACTGGTTAACTATCCTGCAAAACATGATATCTCACATCCCAAACATACCACCCTTTGTCTGCATAACCCTGTCCTCAGTGGAGCATATGGCATCTACGGGTGTATGTCATAAGGGACAACACTGACATGTAAAATAGATGGCCATCACAACCATTGGACAAAACATGTTTACACATGGCCATGGAGGATGGCCACAGACATGAAGCAACACACACAGTAGAAGGGATGTACATGTGTGTACACCCTGTTGTACATTGGCTTGACACAACACAACTATGGCCTTTATGTAATGGTGATATTGCAGATGTGACACACTAAACATCATACAGGCCTGTGTACAGCTTGTGTAGGCATGACATCAAACCACCACATATGTCTTGAACATCTTGAGTGTGTCACAACATGAAAGCTTTCACCTATACAGTATCCAAATACATACATGTGTTGCACAACATACACATACAACCACATCAGGCCACAGATACAGTGCATTCACCTTGCTGGTGTTAGACATCACTGTCATGCTTGCTCATGTGTGTGAGGTACACAGATGGCATGTGAGACATGGAGTACTGCTAAGTTAGCCATGTCTGGGTACAGTTGTCAGGCATCAGCAATATAGTTGCAGGTGTGCAGGGGTGTCATCTGTATACCCTTCAGTGACCTGTGTCACACATTCCACATTAGGGTTTAGTGTGTATACACCTCTGTGATGTGGGTCACATTCCACATTAGATATGTATTGTATCTGAACACAGTCATGGTTATGAGCTGTGTCTGTAACTCACACTGTATAGCAATAGTGAAGTCACATGATGCCCTGCAATGGCTATGCAAATCAGCTCAATGTGCAGCATGTTACTGTATATCAGTACGGCGGGCTGACAACATTGCATCAGCTGAAGGTCCATGTTAGTATAACACGTCCCTGCATTGGGACACCATTACCTCACTGTATATTTGAAAGGACACCATTGTGTTAGACATGTATGCATGTCATTCAACACGTCAGAAGACATGTCATACTACATGTGATTGGCAAGGTCATATGGCACACATCAGGCTGGTGTACTGTTAACCTATGCTGGTCTGTGGCACCATTGCAAAGTAGGGACAGCCATGTCAAACGTGTGTACAGCCACATGCACACTGTCTGTAGACACCGCTCAGGGGTAAGCAGAATAATGTTGAACAGACATGCACTGCTTTTGGGGGAGATATGCAAGCTAGGGCTCAGGCAAACATAGTATTCACTCAACATACCCTTCTGCTCATGTCCTCCTCACAGATAGGGGCAGTGGCCAACACAAACCCTCTTCAAGAGAAACCTTGACGAGTGGATGGGAAACAGAAAGTTTACCCCAGGCATCACTTCAATAGCTCTGCTGGACAGAAGCACAGGGAACTAATCTAAGGGGGCAGTGAAAGCCAACACATTCTGGCTAGGCTTATAAATGCCTTCAGGCAGATAGCCTAGTACCTACCTATGAACCTATCAGTGTCAGATGTACATAGGTCAGCAATGGTCTGTTAAAATGTGGGGTATGTTGCACAAAACATGGCAGTGCTGTGCAACGGTGCATAGTGCATGCATTGTGTTGCAGGTTTGGGGCATAACCTACTTACACAAATGGTGCAACACAGGGATGTATGCTAACTACATTATTATTACTATAATTGTGTAAGCTGAATGCCTTCTGCTTTAACACATGCATGCTGTTGTTGTGTATAACTCAGCGATGTATAACTACCACTATAATTGTCTAAGCTGAATGCCTTCTGCCATATCACATGAATGTTGCATGCTGTTGGATGCAGTATCATGTGTCTGTGTGTCTGTACTGTACTGTATAACTTGTAATGTACAGTTCTTGTCTGCCCCTCACAGGTATTAAAGTAGCTGCATTGCCCCCCTGCGGTCCACCTGATGTTAGTGTCCCCACAGACTCTAGCAGTGATGATGAAATTATGATTGAGGCACAGGCAGGGTTGTCAGGGGCTGAATCAGTGCCACTGTTTGCCATTCCACCCATACCCCCCTCATCCCTGCATACAGTTCTCATGCCTACACATACCCCATCACCAGTGGCCATAGAGGAAGGACAGTTGGCGGGTTGTAGCATGGAACAGGAATGTGTGGAGACTATGGAAGGTGTGCCTGCACACCATGATCCCAGCCTACTGACTGGTGATGTCCCACACAGGCATGTGCCCAGGGCTGCTCGTAGGAGGACTTCTGGCCAACATGCCGCTGCAAGACACAGCACATCAGCTGGTGTCACCAGACGCATGTTTCAGGCTGTAATGGAGGCACAGGCACATGCTGAATGACACAACAGAGAAGGTCTGAGGCTTCAGAGGGCTGCTGTCTGTTCTTTAACTGACAACATCCAGGCAATTGCAAATGCTCACCATCATCTTGCAGATGTTTTGGATAGACGATTGGGTGACATGGTGGGAGTCCTTGACCGTGGCATGTCAATCCTCAAGCATGGAATGTCTGTGCTGGAACATCTGGTGGTAGTGAGGCATAGGCCAGCTACATCACCTGTTGAAGGTCTACGTGAAAATGCTACTTCACATGCCCGCTTCCATAGTGGCGGTAGCAGCAGCAGTGCAGCTGCTGCTGTGCTATCCACACCAGGCCACGTGCACGTGGTCCTGGATGGTCCCAACAGGGAGACGGTTCCAGTGAACATGTGTCATCAGACAGTACCCAATCTGGACCTCTTCCTGGTAGTGGCCATGCAAGCCCTGGCAGGCGTCGGTCATGTGGCCGGACACCGTGAACTGTAAAACCTGCCCTGTACAGTCTGCAGCTGTCAATGATACCCCTGTGTAGGCCAGCCACATGCCAGACCTTTGTGCATACATACATACATACACACACACACACACACACACACACACCAGAAACAAATGTAGGGCACCTCAACACACACACACGCATAATATTCACACAAGCCCAATGAGATATAAGGCCCTAACCCACACACATGATGTCATCCAATGGTGCAGCCTAGACCTCTGGCAAACATTATCACCCTGTGCATATGATGCTGCCTGTGCCACATCCCTGTCATCCACACCATCGGTGCAGGGACATGCACATATGGTCTGATGCACAGGGTGAACATAGTAGGAAGACAACTGTAGATTACCATTGTTGAGTAGTGTCAACAGGCAGCAGACATACCATGTACTACAGTTTTAGAATGCATTTTGTACATTTGACAGTATGTATCATGTGTAACAACAGTAACTGCATGTTGATCTTGATGTTCTGTCTTCCTCTTTCAGATGTAATTGCATGTGCCGAGGGATGTCAGTGTTTGCAGTTAGTGTCCCATATGTAAATGTAGACTACTCACAGGTCTGTATGACAATACCTGCATGCACTTTGTAGCTTCCACATCACAGTTATAATCTCCCAAGTTTCAAACATGTTTACTGATCTAATAATCCAAGAGCATGATAGCTGTGTAGTAAGCTACTGTGGCCACAGCCGTCACATCCATAATGGATGACATCACAGGTACAGTTACCTGGAGCAGGGAGGAGGTAAAAGAGTGGTTTAGCAATTGACAAGGGTAAAGGCCAGTGGAAAAAGTGGTTTCTCACTGGGAAGCAGTAATACTCACTCTCATGACAGGATGCAAAAATACATACACACCCACACACTCAGAGATTCACAGACACAGTAACACACCCACACACTCAGGGATTCACAGAAATAGTAACACACACACACACACACACACACACACACACACACACAGTTGCCAGTGTTGGAATGAGAACCACTGCCTATATGCAAATCATCATTATAGTACTACGCAATTACAAGATGCGCCACAGAGATTATACATGTACAAGCAGCCAGAATGGCCTAAGATCGAGGACATCAACAGGGATACTAGATTGCGGTGAGTGTATGTGGGGAGGGGGATTCATCAGTAGGCTATGGAACAACAAGCCTCACCCCAGGGCATACATGTTTACAGGCGGTTAGAATGCTCTTCTAAGATTGATGACATCAACACGGATACTAGATTGCATTGAGTGGATGGGGGGAAGGGGTCTTATCATTTCACTATGGTAGAATACAGCTATGGTAGAATACAGCCTCACTCCAGGGACCAGACAGCCATACACACACACACACACACACACACACACACACTGTGGCATTCACAAAGATATACACCTATGTCACACACATACAGACACTTGATGTGTGAGATTCAAACCCCTGCCTATGTCTTTCTTTCTACACTTCACTCTGCACAGATGTCTACAACAGTGTACAGGAAAGTGAAAAACATTTGGGATGTATTCCCCATCATACATGACATATATGGACACACAATCACCCACATGTGCCAGTACTGTGATTCAAACAACTGCCTATCTCATGATAGGTGTTACAGCACTATCGCACATTTTACAAAGCGTACTGACTCTTTCCATTGCCAACTGTGCTGATATATGCACAGGCAAGGTGTTACTGTTACAGGTGTCAAGAGGTTTGCCTTCAGTGTCACCCTTACTGCATTCTATGTTGTGTGTCTTCCCCTTCAATTAACAAAACCATAGCTTAGCAGTTACACAGGTTATTGTAGGAATGGTTGTAACACACCTGTGAGCTGTCCTCAGTAATCATTCATCTGCAAAGTAGCCCCACCACTTAGTAGTTATGTCCAAACATCTGTCCATACATAAAGTACAGCTTACTGTACTTTAAGCATATCATCATATACAGTTGGCAATGTTAAGGCTGCATTGCAACTGCATGATATACTAAGACAACAGTCACCTTCAAACATCAGACACTGCACACACATGGAATCTAAGCACACATCAATACATGTACACATATGCAGTCTCGATCAGTAAGTGGACTAGCAGGTCATGAGGATACATTCCACACCTTCTCCTCACCATGTGTGAAACCTAACTGAGCATTACAACATAATGGATGTTGTATTCATGTACTGGTAGGACACACATCCACCTTCACTGAGTAGCTAAGTGTACATTTATGCCAACAGCACATATCAGCAAGACACACACACACAGCAATATTCCATGTCATGATCCCACAAACTGTTAGTTGACAGTTGATTACTGGAAGAGTGCCTGCAATGTGCTCTGTTTGAGCTAGGTATTACACTTATTCATGTATGTGCAAGGTCTGTGGCTTATAAATATCTCACCCCAGCACATTCTGGCTATTATGGTAATAAGGTTAATGTCCAGACAGCACACAGCATGCATGGCATGCAACTGTTGACATGTGGTACATGTAGGAGCTGTGGGTCACACATGGCTGCACGTCATGGACTTATCACCTGTAACTACTCAGGAACATACAGAGCATAGCTGTATTTCCCCGAGTTTGTCAATACAGGCCATGTGTGTAGGTCCTACAATCCTGTTATTTGGGTATGTTTGTAGGCATTGCATTTGGTGGACATGTCTAATGACATACATGCCACATGGATTGTTGTATGATATGATAGGTGTCATAGGTGACCAGTAGAGAGGGAATATTACCTCTGTCAACACAGATATCAAACCTTATGTACTGTTAGCATTCAGCAGCCATGGACCTATCTTCCATGTGCATATGTGTAATGAATGTAGCCACCTGTATGTACAAAGGACAACAACAGCTACGGTATTTTCATTTATGCTGTATGAGTGTGGGATGTACATATCCAGGGAAGGTACATCTAGGTCATATCCAACCATGAGGGTGTTGTTTACTGGTGTACAGCAACAGTCAACTGTGTTAATGCTGACAACATCAGAGGGACCCTGGTATGTGTACAACTGACCTAGTTACAAACAGTGGTATTATTGCATTGCATAACACATTATGCAACTGTGTCAGTACATGGGTACTTTGCACAGTTGATGTAGGGCTAGGTACAGTCCACCAGTCGAAGGTTATTTGGTGTTGTACCATAATATTTCATACCACATTTATGGATGTGTGTTGGCAGCCTGAGGACATGGTGATGGATGTATATGAGGATACAACCTAGAATGCAGCTTTTGCCACTGTCACCTGCACCTGACTCATTTGTGATGAATTATGTTGGAGTAGTGGTCTTTACTTGTGAGTAGCCTTTATGAATATGTGGACACCACCACCTGGAGTGGTCCATACCAGTGTTATGGCCCACATGTCTGGATCTGAGGTACATGGTGGTAGTGCTATTGTGCACTACAGAGCCTTCAGCCAGGTGTTCCTCACTGCACAGATGTCAGTATTCCCCATTGTAGGTTCTACACTGAGCAAATGGATTACAAAAGCCACACATCTAGCACTGGTTAGCATAAGCATCCAATGCAATTGTCTTGTAGGTGTCAGGGTGTTACTTCTGTGTTTAGGACATTTGCCTTGGAATGGCACTATATGGGTAAATGCGACCTAGGTATTATCCACACTCCCTTGAATCATGGATGCATGTGATCTGTGACAAAGGCCTGTCTTCTTTCAGTCATGTCATCCCGGAATGACAGACACTGGACAACCTCATAATTACAGCAGTACATTGGCTCATTGTTTTGGTCAAGCAGTTGCCACTCGTACCATGACATCACTGCGAGTGGCAGTATTGTGCTTGGTATCAAATGCTACATCTAAGGTGATGGACAGCAGCAGATGTTGTGTAGATGACCAATGTCAGTTATACTTAGTGGAGCGGTCCTGTTAATAATAACTACTAACACAGCCGGGAGAGGTTATCTTGACACCTGCACCTCAGTACCATTAGACAATGGGGCTCACATATTATGCTTGCACATGCCACTATTGAAAGTATAATGCCACTGTCCACAACCTGATATCAATGTATGCTTTTCAGGCAGCAATGTGTGTGACACATGCGGTACTTTGCATCCACCTGTGTGTCCCAGTTAACCAACTGTCTGTCACTTCCACACATGCATGATTGCGTATACTTCACATATATATGGCAGTACTTCATGTACATGTATGCATGTGTATCACACAGCACAGAAGCAGATATATAATTTACGGGCCACATACAGGTATCTGGTAGTAAACCTGCATGATGTGCATATATACTGACAGTTAAGATGTACATAGCCGTAAACCTGTGTGTTTACAATAGGAGTCCATTACGTGTTCTGTACATCTAAGTGTATAAGCATGCACACTGTGGCCTTCTGTGGTTAGAATCAGAGTGCATCCCAAACAGCCCTATGCTACTAAGTGTATGAGTGTACCCACTGCCACCTTTGCCACCTTGTGTAATTTGAGTCAGTGCATCCAAACAAGCCCTTTGTTTCTAAGTGTATGAGCATGCCCAGTATAACCTTGTGTAGTTTGAGTCAGAGTGCATCCCAAACGGCCCTGTGCTACTAAGTGTATGAGCATGCCCACTGTCACCTTGTGTAACTGGAGTCAATGCATCCGAACAAGTCCTGTGATTCTGTGTGTATGAGCATGACCACTGTAACCCTGTATAGTGATAGTAGTTGTCCAGTTCACAGATGGGCATACTCCAGTTCAGGGCTTGTTGTGCTGCAACTATACCTCTCAGGCCTACCTATGTCTTACCTGCAGATGATGTGTCTTGTTTGTGCATACAGATTGTAATGGACTCCTACTTTAAACACACAGGTTTACAGCTATGTACATCTTAACTGTCAGTATCCCTGTTGATTTCCTCAACCTTAGAAGGCATTCTGACTGCCTTGAAATGTGTAATCTCTGTGGCGCATCTCGTAACTGCGTAGTACTGTAATAGTGATGTGTAGATAGGCAGGAGTTCTTATCCCACCACTGGCAACTGTGTGTGTGTGTGTGTGTGTGTGTGTGTGTGTGTGTGTGTGTGTGTGTGTGTGTGTGTGTGTCTGCATCCTGTCATGACAGCGGGTTTTACTGCTTTCCAAAGAGAAACCATCATTTGCACAGGTCTTTAACCTTGTCATCTGCTAAACCACCCATTTCCCCCCTCTCCACTGCAAGAAATCAGTCCTGTGATGTCATCCAGCTCAGAAGCATAATCAGATTAAGTGTAATTGTATGGGTTCTGTGGCACATATCCCAAATGCATACCACTCTACTAGTTACCTTTACATAGGCAAGACTTGTAAGCACAATACTGGCAAGTGTGTGTGTGTTTGTGTGTGTGTGACTGCCCTGTAGCCAGGCATACAAATGTGTTATGTCTTTTAACATGCTGCACACCATGGTAGTCATCTGTGGTGAGTGGAGTCTACAAATTATTACATAGTTAGGAATAGAAAAGAATAGACAGTCAAGAATGAGTACTGTTGGGTATGTTATTTTCCTATGCCACTGTCGAGCAGTGACATAGAAGTGGTCCCCGAGGTGTATTTCCATACCAATCATTCTCCCCACCCAAACTCCACAATCCCCGGGCTATATTTCCTTATCCATCATTCCCCACCCCAAACTCCACATACACAAAAAACATCCCTTCTTTGGTGAACTGATTAAGATTTAAATGTTATAATACAAGAGTTGCCTCTGTTTTGTGTACACGTCAATTCCTTTGGAACCCTTCTGTGTCACAAAGGGTGTTCAGACATGTTTATATATATGGCTATAGCTGTGCCTGTGTGTACATATATATATATATATATATATATATATATATATATATATATATATATATATATATAGTGTGTGTGTGTATATATACACATCCTGTAAGTGCATATCTGTATTTAGTATTTATTTATAACAGTTGTACATATGTAGACTTGTCTATTCACAGAGTACAGTACATTCAAGGGTACTGTACATATGTACACAAAGTGACTGTCCCATTTGTCTTCAGTACTATGGAATACCTGTAGTAAAATGTGTATTATAAAAACCATGAAACATGTATACAACCCAGATGGCTTAGTGGTAAGTCCAATGACCATGGTGTGCATGGTCCAGGGTTCAAGACCTGCAAGGGTTGTTGATAATGTCATCCTTGCCTGAATAAGGCACTTTTAAGTGGGTGTAAATGTGTTTTCACAACAGTAAGCAGCGGGTACACACAGTTAAAAGACATGTACAACTCACAGTACACTTGAAATGCCCTTCTTTGGTAATCCTGCTGATGTCATTCATTGTGACATACCTTTGGGGAAAAAGTACTTCAGTAATGTCTGTGGTACGTACTATAACTGTGTACTGCTGTAGTGTAAGAAACTAGTTAGGTAGGGATTCAAATACCAGATATGACAGGTGTGTGTGTGTGTGTGTGTGTGTGTGTGTGTGTGTGTGTGTGTGTGTGTGTGTGTGTGTGTGTAACTTGTATCCTCTGTAGTGGTGGTTGTAAGTGTGTGACACCTGTGGGCAATGTGGAGGGGGTTTTGCATATATTTTATGCTGGCCATACTCTATATCACAATGTCAACCATACAGGGATAACAGATGTACATTAGCTGTGAGGCTGGGGTACAAAGCCATACCTATACATGTGACATCAAGGCCAGCCAGTCACAGTTAGCAACCCCACTATTACCCAGAGCACAAACTCACCCATGTGTCATACACACACACATGCCTAGGCAACAGCCAATATGTGAGTAGTACACTGCATATTGGCCACTGATAGTAACTATGCAGTGATAGCAGTGGGCTACAGAGGGCATCTCACCCTGGCCATCTGTCCAATATGCACGTACATGCACACAGTGCACCTCCACCATGTTCCCCAATGGACACCTGCACCACCTATGGTGCCTTCAGATGTGACTCACAACGGACATACCATGCCTGACAACATGCTTACAACCACTTTACAGTACCTTAATCCCTCTGTATCCATCGGCCCTTGTTCTGCCTAGCAAAAAAATAAACAACCTCTGCTAGGCTTGAACCCAGGACCATGTGCACCATAGCGAAAGTGGTTTACCTCTAAGCCACCTCTGATATGCATAACCCTGCTATATTCACAAACATATCATCAGGCCCAGTCATTCAACAGAAAAAAGTATGTATTCTAACATGCAGATGTACGTGTGTGCGAACATATATTAATGTCTACACAGATACAAATGTATGTATGTGTGTGTGTGTGTGTGTGTGTGTGTGTGTGTGTGTATGTATATATATATATATTTATATGTATGTGTGTGTGCATGTGTTTGTATGTGTGTGTGTATATATATATATATATATATATATATATATATATATATATATATATATATGAGAGAGGGAGAGATATATCGATAGATATAGATATATATAGATATTTATATCTATATAGGTATATATGGACATACATCTGTAGATAATGTGGGAACATAGCAGAAACATACATGTCCACATGTACCATGAATGAGGTTGACAGGCACAAACAATATAAGTCATGCACAAATAGATATTTCCCCCACACAGCAAAACATGTCTGACCTGCACTACCAACTGTTGCAGATACCATAACCAGGACCTTACACAACAAGGCCACAAGATTAACACTACCCCATTCCATCTGTATGATGTCAGGCTGGTATCAGTAACATGTCATGCAGTACAGTCAGGTTCATAATGACTCCCATTTTGCAGTCATCTGTTACCTTTGTTAGCCAAAGTCCCATACGGTTGGCTGTACTACAGAGACATAGAATGCAAACAACAGTGGTCCCAGGACTGAACCCTGAGGTACTCCACCTGTCACCTGTCTGGGGATGGATTTGGAGACAGTTACACCTACAGTTTGGGTTCTGTCAGTAAGCCATGTGGCAAACCATCAAGTGGCATAGGGATGTATGGCAGGATTACTGTGTTAATCTATGTTTCCAGACTGATGTATGGTATTGAAGGGCTTGGCGAGGTCCACATAGGTGTTACGGACTGCCTTACCCTCTTCAACAGCTATGCAGACTGAGTCAAAGCAGACGATCCATTTTAAGAGGCATGACTAGCCCTCCATGAGCCCAATCTGTGTGGGGTCCAGTGTTTGAGGGTTGCCAATGTCTGTCTTCCAAACTTCACTGATAATGCATTCCATGGCTACGCAGATCAGGCTCATCACACCAATGTGACAGTAGTTCCAGGGATCCAAGGTGGATCTCCCCTTGTGGAGTGGGATAACTGCAGCTGTGTGCCACTCAGTGGGCATCAGGCCTGATGCGAGGTCATGATTACACATGATGGTATGGTCCCATGGATGATGTAGTCTTAGCTGTGGATAGTGCAGTTTCTGCCTGTGTTGCCATGATTACTGGCCAATGGAACTCTGTTCATATTGCCATTGGCCCTTTTAGGGATGACTGTGGCACTAAACCAATCTGCCAGGATATTGGCACAATCCGTGGGAGCAATCTATGTAATGCCATACTGTCATAGCACAGAGCACATCTCAGCACTGCCTGTTAGATTCAGGACATAACTATAGAATGGTGTGTGGTTGTCTGTTGAATCGGTGGTGATTTTAGTTACATAACCAGCTTTGGAGAATTATATGGGGGATCTCAACATCTTACTGTGGCTGGTAAGGGAGTTGTTTACATCCTTGGAGATCCTTTTTGCTTCAACAGTGTCTAACTTCTGGTGTATACTCTGTTAATGGCAGGAGACCACCAGAGTGGCTTGCTTATTTGGGAGGTGAGCATTGTGGTTCCATGTGGGATGCCAGGAACTATGCACAAGTGGATGTACTCATACAGTACCTTAGTACAGGATTTATCTGTAGAACTGTCAGCTCCTGTCTCCATGGGTGTCACAAACACTGTCACTTCTGCCTTGTGTAGCATGAAGCTGTCTTTGGGGACGTCTTTTATGGACAACTGTATATACATTCCTTTCATATGTTCACTTTGATTAGCCTATACTGGGATTACTGTGGTGAAACCTCAGTCTCATATGCTGTTGTGATGGCTTAGTGGTTAGTTACTGTGACTATAATGTACAGTGTCCTGGGTTCATGACCTGCAAAGGTGGGGTATTGTTGTCCGACCAGGACAGCGATTAATACATAGAGACTAATTTTGGAAATTAGGTTGATCAAACTTAATACAATTCAAATGCCCTACATTGGCAATCCTGCTGATGTCAGTCACCGGGGAGTACACCTCTGGGGAAGAGAGTACTCCAGCAATCTCTGTAGTGCATGTTATAACAGTGTAATGCTGTAGTGTGATATAGAACTCTGGTATGGGTTCTAGTCTCACACATGGGAGTTGTGGATTCTTTGGTATCTGTTCCTATGCCTGTGTAGAGAGTGCTGCATGTTTGGCTAGTCAGACTCACTGCGATTCATTGGCCCTACTTTGGCAATCCTGCTGATGTCACCCACCTAGAAATACACCTCTGGGACTGCTGTAACACAATAATCTCTATAGCACGTCCTGTAATTGCATAATGCTGTAGTGTGATAAGCTAGTTTGGTAGGTGTTCTAATCCCAGACTTGCCAACTGTGGGTGTGTGTGTGTGTGTGTGTGTGTGTGTGTGTGTGTGTGTGTGTGTGTGTGTGTGTGTGTGTGTGTGTGTCTGTCTGCCTGAGAAGAGAACAATGCTTTTTAGAGTACGCACACTCCTTACAATTCATATACTCAACTTGGCAAGGCTGCTGATGTCACCCACCTAGAAATACACCTCTGGGACTGCTGTAACCCAGTAATCTCTGTAGTGCATCCTGTAACTGCGTATTGCTGTAGTGTGATAAACTTGTTCGGTAGGTATTCTAATCCCAGACTTGCCAACTGTGTGTGTGTGTGCCTGCCTGAGAAGGGAACAATGCTTTTAAGAGTGCTCACACTCCTTACAATTCATATACTCAACTTTGGCAAGGCTGCTGATGTCACCCACTAGAAATACACCTCTGGGAATGCTGTAACCCAGTAATCTCTGTAGTGTGTCAGGTAACTGCGTACTGCTGGAGTGTGATTTAGAACTGTGGTAGGGTTCCATCCACAACCATGGCAGTTATCTATGTTTTGTGTGTGTTTCAATGTCTGTGTAGGAGCAATGCATTACAGCCTATTCACTCGCAGGACATTTACAATGCCCTACTTTGGTAATCCTGCTGATGTCATTCCTTGTCAAATACACCTCTGGGGAATGAGTTCCCTAGTAATCCTCGTGGTGCATCCTATAACATCTCCATGCAGTAGTGTGATATAGATCTTGGTCATGGGTTCTATACCCACACGTCAGTTGTGGATGTTTTGTGTGTGCCTCACTGTCCGTTTTGTGAGCAATGCATTTTGGGTTACTCACTTGAAGGAAATTTGAAATGCCCTACTTTGGTAAACCTGCTGATGTCATTCCTTGTGAAATACACCTTTGGGGATGGGGTAACCCAGTAATTTCTGTAGCGCGTGCTATAACTGCGTAATGCTGTAGTGTGATAAACTACTTAGGTAGGAGTTCTATTCCAAGACATGGCAGGTGTGTGTGTGTGTGTGTGTGTGTGTGTGTGTGTGTGTGTGTGTGTGTGTGTGTGTGTGTGTGTGTGTGTGTGCGCGCGTGCGTGCGTGTTTGTCAGTCATATCCTGTGTGGAGGTAGCTGTGAGTGTCTAACCACTGGAAATGTTGAGGAGCGGGTTTTGTAGTTGACCATTGTCAGGTGGCCTGATGCCAAGGATTACCCGTCACCCAGCTTTGTACAGCCATCTTGCATAGCCAACCACTACACACCCATGAAGCAATACACACATGCATGTCAGTACTGGCACCTTGTGTCTGTATGTGGGGTATGATGTTCCCAACCACAGTCACACCCAGTATAACTCCCATTGGCATACTGACTGATGTCAGACACGTTCACATGCCCTAGTCCGTAGAACCTCAGGATAACCCCTGTGGTGCATGTAATACCTGTGCATTACTGTAATGTGGCAAACTAAGTAGTTAGGAAGAGTATTTGTGAGCCTGCTAAAATGTGCCAATGTGTCCGAGTCCCTTAGAGAGTGTGGCTGTGTTGACAATGACATCTGTTCATGTGGACAGCCATGTGTGCTACACCTAATGCATGTCTACTATAACTCTGTTGCAGATGTCGCGCACCAGCACACACATATATTTTCTTACAGCACAACAGCATGTCAGCTATGTGGCACATGGAGTAACTGCATGCACTTGTAATAGTAATGGCTAGTCAGTCAGGGGTTTGAACCCCTGTACTGGTAGGTGTGTGACAGAAGATGCTTAGGTTTTAGTCTCTCAGCCCTTCTCTGATGTACTTTGCCTCTGTCTGTCCCTCCCACACACTCTCTGGTGGATGTGGAGATGTACACCTGCTCAGCAGCAACTTATGTTTTGTAAGTGATGGTCATGATCTGGTGATGGCCTCTGCACCTATTGCAGTCCTCTTCTAGCTGAATGCATGTGGAACATCTGTGGTGACATTTCCATAGCCAATTGCATGGAAACATAGTTCAATATCTAGGAACATCATGTTGGTGTTTGCCCATGAGAGTCGCTGTGAGTGGAACCTAGATCTGGTGTTTATTAAACAGCATCACAGATGAAATCTGGATATTCCTCAACATACACAGTGGAAAATAGCCTAAAGACAGGAGGGTGATGTGCCAGACATGACTACAGCATGTAAGTGTAGCTATACTTCATTCAGACTACTACCAGTTTAACAGGTTGTGTGTGGTAATGGCTAGTCTGCATGTTTTAATAACTGACAAGACAGCGCTCTGTGAGGAAACCCCCATCTGTAGGGTCATCTGTGGATTGGTCAGTGTGTGAAACCATTTGTTTATTGTGTTAATCACAGAACATACATCTGTGAGCTGCAGAAGCATAGTGTGAGGACTGCAGTCAATACACGGTGACAGTGATGAGAGTTACTGCGATTGCATCCCTGATTGGACATACGTCACAAGAAACAGTGGTACGACAGTCACTGTCTGAGGTTATCACAGTGACATACCAATAATGGGCCACTGTTCATAGCTGCAGTCACAAGTCATCTACGCTTTGGACAAATGTCATGCAGTATATATATGCATGTGTTGTGCTCCCTCTGCAAATGTATGACATCTGTTGTCTTGGGTTGATGGTAATATCTATGCATGCTGTTATAAGTAATCCTGAATGCTGTTGATTATTACTAAGCCTTATCTGTGCTAAAATTGCAACACCATAGGCTCTATGGGATTGGAGGTCCCGGCAGAACCACCTGTCCCACTTCAGCTGGCCATGGTACCGGGCACCAGCACATCTGGGGCCCAGCCTTGGACCTCCACCTCTGTTGGCTCTGCACCACCTTTGGGTGGAACCACCACTGAGGATGGGGCTTGTCCCCCCGGGAGCAAGTCCAGACAGGAACTTGTCAGCCGTCACACGGTCCAGATTGTGGTGCGTAGGGAGCTCAATAAGGGGTTTCGAGGCCAGCTTGAGGGCAGAGTGGCAAATTTAGAGGGTGAGGTCTGCCCCTCTTAGACAGCCCCCAGCACAGCCACCATTGGGGCTGTGAAGGTGGTGGGGACCTCAGTCCCACTGTTTCCATTTGGGAGCTCATGGGCTTGTGACTGCCAAACACCCCTCCCCGTCCAAGGTGTTTCCCCCCATCTGTCATATACCACCCCTATATGCTGTCTTGTCTGTCATCCTACCCAACCTATCCTCCACGAGCATACCTACTCTCCTTCCCCAACATCCCACTCTCACCTTACAAAAATGGAAACAAAAGGCCAATCTGTTCCCAGAACAACTTTTGCCCCATACATAACTGTCCATTTCTCACATGTGTCCACTGGACACATGTAACCTTTTTAATTTGCATCACAACATACTATTGTTGCCCTCCCCCTCTCTCAGGCACATGATCCTGGTATGCACATGACTCCTAAAGGTTCCAGGTGCACGTGATGCAGATAACCCCAGTGTACACACGACACTACCAGTCCCTCTATGGTTACCCCATTTAACTTTTTAATGATGATGATGTTGCAGACAGCACCTTGCAAGAGTACTGTTCTCACATAATGATTGGATGGGAACTGTTTTGTTAATGTAAATAAAATGCTCAAAGTTATGTATTTGGGCAATGTACAAATGTTTGCGTGTATTAATGACACATGTCTGTCTGAGGGAGTCTTGATATTAAATAGGACAACACCACTGCATAATACAGGAATTGCTGGTGTTTTCCTTTTCATTCTTTTTTATTCCTTTGTTGTCACATGGTATGTTCTTGATATATCTATATATAGCTATATCTATGTATGTATATATATATATATATATATATATATATATATATATATGGATCCCCTTCAGTTTACCTAAACGCCACAACGCCGAAACACAAATCACCGACACCAAAAGACCGACAACACAAAATACCGACAATATACACAACCATGCATGCATTAACCATAACCCAAACCCTAACCCTAAGGTCCGACACAACCGCACACTTACCCTACCCGCACCCTAACCCTAACCCTAACTCACTTAACCCACCCCTAAACCCACAGTCCATCACTATCGCACACACACCCTACCTGCACCCTAACCCTAACTCACTTAACCCACCCTTAAACATATATTCCGCCACTATCGCACACTTACCCTACCCGCACCCTAACCCTAACTCACTTAACCCGCCCCTAAAACTACAGTCCCTCACTATCGCACACTTACCTGTCCGCTCCCTAACACTAAATCCCTCACTCTATCGCACACTTACCGAGTCCGTCGGGTTCTCACTTTGTCGGTCATCTGCGTTGTCGGTGATTTCGGTCCGACAGATTCCTTGTCGGTGAAGTGAGATTTCGGGCATCTAAAGGGGATCCATATATATATATATATATATATATATATATATATATATATATATATATATATATATATCTGGACATAAACACACACACATACATCTACACAATGAAATACATTTCCTATACTGTTGTATGACTGTGCTGGATGATATGTTTGTGATAACATCCGATGTCTGTATATCTGCCATGGTTTAGTGGTAAATCACATTGGCTGTGGTGTGCAGGGTCTTGGTTTCAAGCATTGCAGAGGCCATTTATTTTGTTGCTGGGCAGAACAAGGGCTGCTGGATACAGAGTGATTAAGGCACTTTTAAGCAGTTGTGAGCAGGTGTGCGCAGGTTTGCGTGACGGTAAGCAGTGGCTATTTTGGTTACAGTTACTTACACTCAGTCACCTTCTTGATTGCTTAACCTGTGTAGGCAGTGCTTACCCCCGCACAAACAGGCTGAAACCCGCTCACTGCTGCTTAAAAGTGCTTACGCCCGCTTATCCCATGCTAATTTCTTTAAAAGAAAAGAAAAAAGGGGTGATAGGAAAGTGGTGAAAAAGGGGCACAAAGAGGGAAAGACAGTAGGCAAGGTAGCTAGGGATGTGCAGGAAGGGTGTAGGGAAGGTCCATAGCTGTCCATTTCTTCTACAGCAATGGCTGTGCATATGCAATAAATTTGGTGGTACATTTGGACACTCACAACCCTGATAGAGGGGTGAGGACAACAACAGAATGTTGTGATGCCAATTAGAAATGTTTACATGTGTCCAGTGGACACATGTGTGAAATGGACAGCTATGTATGGAGCATGCATTTTTTGCGAGAACAGATTGCCCTTTTTTTCTTTTATGTTTAGGTGAGAGTGGGATGTTGGGGAAGGAGAGTAGGTATGATCAGGGAGGATAGGTTGGGTAGGATGACAGACAAGACAAACAAGATGCATACAGGGCCAGTATATGACACGTGGGAGGGAAACACCTTGGACAGGGTGGGGTGTTTGGAAGTCGCAAGCCCATGAGCCCACAAGTGGATACAGTGGGACTGAGGTCCCCACCCATGGGCAGTCACCACTGCACCTTCACAGCCCAGAAGATGGCTGTGCTGAGGGCTGTGTAGGAGGGGCAGGCTCACCCTCTAATTGCACCACTCGGCCCTCAAGCTGGCATAGGTGGTCTCGAACCTCCCTGTCGAGCTCCATATGCACCGCAGCCTGGACCGTACCATGGGTGACAAGTTCTTGTCCGCTCCTGCTCCCAGGGGGGGGGGGGGGCGAGCCCCATCCCCTGTGGTGGTTCCACCCAAAGTTGATGCAGGGCAAACAGATGAGGAGGTCCCAAGCTGGGCCCCAGATGTGCTGGTGCCCAGTGCCATGGCCAGCTGAGGTGGGACAGGAGGGTCCGCTGGGACCGGCCTTCCCATACGAGCTATGTTGTAGCATGTTTAAAGCAGATATGGGTTAGTAATAGTCAACAACATTCACGTTTAGTTATAACAGAATGCATGGGTATTCCCATTACACAGGGCACCAGATATAAAATAGTTGCAGAGCCGGCAGAACACATGCATATATGGGTAAACAGGAGCCATTACAACAACATGCAGGTTTCATTGATGGCAACAGGCCACCAATATGGGAGTATTTTAACATGGCACATGCATAGAAACAGATTTGAATTTTTATAAACCAATAGGACATATATCCCAACAAAGGTTAGGAGTGTAGACATACCAAATGAGTTGTGTAAATCGGTTATTTTTGCACATATGGTAGGGGTGAGAGAGGGAGTTCAATTAACAACTAATAAATCCTTGTAGTTTTCACAACATTCATAGTCACTGCAGTGGTCTGTCCCTTACATGTATTATTACACTACCCAATGGTGTTATATTGTACAATGGTATGTTTGTAGATTAGTATGTATGGGACCTGTGTCTTATGTACAGGCTTGACAAGATGCAGGTGTTAATGCTACATGTTTTGAGACTACTGTCATACACTTTGGGTGAGATGCTGGGATGACAAGTATGTCTGCATGTACATTCTCTGACTATGTACAAGTCTGACTATCAGTTATATGTCATCAACAGCTGCCTACATTTCTTGGATCATCACACTAATTTGTCAGGGAAACAGGGCAAAAGGCAGGTGCCGTGGGCCACTTATCAGGACATACTGGGCAGATTGGAACAGTTGAGGGGTATGAATATGCATACCACTTTCTATATGAGCATTCTAGCAAAATCTGTACAGTTGTTAAGTGTATATATGCATACAGCTTTCTCTCTGAACATTCTAACAAACTGTGTGCAGTTGTGTGGAATGATTATGCATACAACTTACTACTGCTCCTGGGATCCAAAGCACTGCTGTGTGTGACAAAAGCATTACAGTTAAGATCACTGTACACTATGTTATCAGGCAATTGTTGTGAGGCTTTGCAATGTATTTTGTCTAATATGACTGACCTGTTTGCACTTCCAGCATTGTTATAAAGCACTTCATACACATTTTATCTGCATACCACAGTGTGGGTATCACTGCTTACTACAACAGTACTATTTAATAACTGCAAAAGTACAACAACATATGACTGCAGAGTAAACAGAAGCAATGCAGGGGTTACACCTTTATTCACAGCATATTATACAATTCTGTACACTGGTACAACACTTTCTGAGGCTCTTACATTTATTTGTTATGACAGTACATGCAGGCTATTTACTAACCTGCCTCGCGACGCATCCTTTGCAGCCTAGCATCATAAGGCTTGCTGGTTCACAGCACGCTCATCTGCAGCTGTCAGAGAAGTACAGTGATATTTAGCCATACCTATCCATGGTATATACAAGATAGGCAATTATTAACTACATAGTGGAAGGAGTACTTACTCAGTTCTGGGGCATTCTTCATCTGCCTTGCTTCCTTGATCCACTGTTCCAGGACACCCCCCCCCCCCTCCACCGCTTCAGGTCTGCATGGTGGTGCCTGACCTGCTCACCAGTCCGGTGGATACCTGTGGCACTAGTGCGGTCATGGGTGAGACTGTCCCAGGCCTCCGTTTTGTACTGCAAGCCCTGGTACTGGCCCTGCAGTAGTCTGCTGTCATGGTGCTTTACCAGAAGCCATACCATGAATTTGGACTCCTGGATGCCCCAGTGCTGCACTCTAAAGTGTGTGCCTTCTCCCACTCCAGCCATTCTGCCTGCAGAGGGATGCTACAACCAGTTATGAGCCATATTCCCACCTCTTCGGTTTAAGTAGGGCCGGATTCCCACACTTTTCCATAATTGGCCAATTTCGAAAAGGCTAAGCTATGGGCACACCTGCTTACTTCAGGTTGGCACTGCTTAAAGAGGTGTACCTGTGCACATATTGTATTGGCTTCCCTACACGTTGCTTACAATTACTTAGTTGGGTTGTGCTGCGGTTAGCATTGCTTATTGGTTATCTAGCATTATATTTGCCTTTTGTCAATGATGTCTTATTCATTACTGGTTATATATGTGTCTGCTATCTGTGATTCATGTGTACATACACTGTATGGGGCCCTGGGGACTTCAAAACTTTATTACAGTGACTCTATGTTTACTGCAGTACTTCAATTCACATATTTATGGTCTGTGGCAAGTCATAGAACATTACACTGTACATAGATTCAGTTCACATGTTTGATTTGATTTCCCTGTGGTGAGGATTAGTTTGCTGATACTGCCTTTATATGTATTGCTGTCATGGCGTAGTGGTTAACTACTGTGACTGTGATGCACAAGGTCCTGAGTTTTAGCCTTACAGAGGCTGTTTATTTTGTTGCTGGCCAGAACATGAGCCGTTGGGTACAGAGTGATTAAGGCACTGTAAAGCAGTTGTGAGCGGGTGTGCATGAGTTTGCATGGAGCTAAGCAATGCTAACCTCCGGTTACAGTTTCTTACACTCACTTAGCATCTACTTTGCTTAATCTGTGTAGGCAATGGTGACCCCCACGCAAACGCACATAAACACGCTTACTGGTGCTTATATATGCTTACTACTGCTTATTTATGCTTAAATCTGCTTACTAGTGCCTTATTCATTATGACACTGACACTTCACTCCAGTTCACTTTTAATTGTTATTATGCAGGTTATACAGCACACAGATGTCAAAATATGTTCATATACAGATTACCAATGGAAAATGGTACTTGCTGCAGTGGGATTCAAAATGGGAATGCCTGTTCGTTAGGCAGATGCTCTAAACACTACACTATTCCTGTGATGCTTCATTTGCATATATACCCATATACCCATGGATCCTAGTTCCCCAAACACCCACCCCAACACTTCACTGACACAGCAGTCATCCATTCTCCAGTTGGGAACACGGTGCATCCACACCACTATACATTGGCCACTCCCTACTCCTCTGGACACATCCCATGGGTTGACTCACTCCACGTATCCTCAGACATCCCAACCTTTTAGTCCACAAACTTTGGTGAAATGAGTGACCAATAGGACACTGTTTACAATTTTTGGGTTGTCCTACCTGGGACACACATGTCTTTATTTCAAGATTAGACTCTATACTTCATTACATCATTACTCCCATTAACAAGACACTAAAATAAATTTATAACTAAGATTATATGCTAACGCACACGTTACACATGTAAACCAATGATGTATGACTTCGGCAACATTATATTACAAATAGGACCGGTTTAGTGATTGGCACTGACATAGCCGGCAAATCACAGGAATGATTCAAATATTTAATAATGGGAAATTCCTCACATTTTATTCTTTTGAGAACAGCACTAACTTAGAAGTGGTGGTGCTGTGGTAGCATTGTCGCCTCACAGTAAGATGTTGTCCTGTTCGATTCTCAGCTAGAGCATCTTCTGTGTGGAGACATGTGTGAATGGGCGTACCTTCGCTGAAGGTTGTGCGTCAGAGCTGGCAACTCGGCACGTAAAAATCTACTGCCAATCATTAGCGGACCGGAGTTCCGCTCTGGCGACCCCTAACCGGGAAAAAGCCAAAAGACACAACAACAGCGACTAACTTAGAAACTAAATATACAAGTCTGAATTATTGCAGATTCGTCCCTTCTCTCTATCTTCTCGTAACTCTAATACTATAGTACTGCAATATACAATGGAAACAAAACAACAGCTTATTTTGCCTTGGTGCCTTGGACGTTTATATCCCAGCAGAATCGTGGAAATGTCGCAAAGGCATACATTATATATATATATATATA
This sequence comes from Protopterus annectens, assembly GCF_019279795.1. Classification (NCBI taxonomy): domain Eukaryota; kingdom Metazoa; phylum Chordata; order Ceratodontiformes; family Protopteridae; genus Protopterus; species Protopterus annectens. The sequence goes on along the minus strand of NC_056739.1, from coordinate 1,268,503,848 downwards.
TATATATATATATATACATATATATATATATATATATATATATATGACAACCATTTCATGACAGTCTAAGTAAGGCCTGCACTGTTACAAAGGCCATGCATTTGGCATGAAATTGAATCAGGATATATAAGCCACAGTGCAGAGAAGGGGGTCACCATCTTTTCTGTACTGGACTATGAATAAATGTTTATTTAACATCTGTTAACCGAGTATGCAGACTGTTCCAACGAGTCAGGACTCCATTCAGTCATGACTTGAACCTTAGAGGCCAAATAACACAACTAAGCATACACGAGAATCATACCTCTCAACCTCTTAATGTAAGAAGTCTAGCCAAAGCCAAATATAATTGGGGGGGGGGTCAAAGTTTGTGACATACTGGGATCAATTCCATAGCTCTGCTTGACAGAGGCTCGGTAAATTGATCAATGGGGTGTTGTGAGCTGACACACCTTGCCTAGGCTTATAAATGCCCTACGGCAGATAGCCTAGTACCTACCTATGAACCTATTACATTTATGGTTATGCACAACCTATTATTCTATCTACTGTCAAGGTTTGTAGGGGCACTTTCATGTTATTTATCTCTGCAAAAGGAATGAATGTGGTACAGGCAAAGTACTTATACATACAGATGTATGTATGTGGGTATGCATATATATTTATAACAAACTCGCTGACCTCCACGAGGTGGTCCCATGGTTCCTCCACCCCACCCGAGTTCCACATACACACAAACCATCCATTCTACCATTGCTATCCCAGCCATAACACACCTCCATACATTGTCCTTTCCCCAGCGTTAGGAACCCTACACGTATGTTGTCTCCACCCATGTATCATCAGGCTATACAAGCCTTTTAGTCCTTGAACATACCTGCCATGGCTTTGTATTGGTCAGAAGTCCAAACATCCCGCACTTTTTGGGTAGTCCCACCAGGGACTACCCTGTAATTGTCTGTAAGGTAGACTTAGCAGGTGGACAATGTTACTCCCACTGGTAGTATCCTGCCTGTTGTTTGAAAAGCAATGATTTGCTCACCCCTGCCCAGCTTGATATGACATAAGATGACAGCACAACATAATACAGGTGTTGCTGTTTTCCTTCTCATTCTTTCTGTATGCTTTATTGTCACGACGTTCATTCTTCATATAAATATATATATATATATATATATATATATATATATATATATATTATATCTGTACATACACACGCACATACATCTACATAATTATATACCTTTCCTATACTGTTGGATGCCTGTACTGGATGATGTGCTTGTGATCACAGCAGCTGAATGTGTATCCGCCATGGCTTAGTGGACCTCTTGTCAACTATAGTGTGCAGGGTCGGGGTTTTCAACCTGGCAGTGCAGATTATTTTGTTTACGGCCACAACAACAGCTGTTGGCTACAGGGTGACTAGGGCACTGTAGAACATTTGTAGGTGGGTATGCGCTTGTTTGGGCGAAGCACAGCACTACTAACCTCTGGTCACGGCACCTTGCACTCAGCCTCTACATTGCTTCACCAGTGTGGTACTCGCATATCGGTGGCCAAACAGGCTTACACCCGCTTGCTCCCACATACACATGCGCAACATCATGCATTTTGCTCACATATGTCAACTGGGACAGTTGGACTGTATGCTTTTCCATTGTCAGCAGTGGCCCAGGGTTTAGAGCTCTACATTGACCCCAGCTATGTATCCCAATTAATACAGGGGTGTTCACATTCATAGAGGGTAACAGACATAACATAGCTATGTCCCCCATTAATCATGCTAAGTTTACGTTGAACCGTCTGTATTATCCATGCTTAGGTCAGGTTTACATGTCAGGTATGACTGCTGACAAAGGTCAGTTTAAGGTGAGGTAGGATTCCTGTTTCACAGGTCTGGATAGGTTACATGCAGGTATTTGGGGTAGATGTAGTTATTCCATACCTGTGTGGTACAGTAGAGGTGAATAGCTAAGGCGTAGGCAGGTAGGTAGTGGGGGTGACATTGTAACTATATAGTAGTCCATAGGTATAATTGGATGGAGAGCAATAGGGAAGGTATGTCGGATGTTGGGATTTGTATGCGAGGCAGGACAAGAGGTGTCAGTATCACTAGTTAATGTAGTGGTCTAGAGTGTGAGGTGGGTGGGTTTGCAAGGTGGTGAGCCTGTGCTGCTCCAGGTGTGCTTGTGATGTTCCTTCATGTGTTAGTTACATGTGTCCTGTGGGACAGCTTTGATATTACATGTGGGTTGGGGTTCCAGATACTGGCAATTTAGTGGGGGAAGAGGGTGTCACCTACGTGTACCCATAGACATTAATAGAAATGCAACAGGGGCTGATAGGTACATTGTGTGCATGGGGCACAAAGGGAGGTGTTAGCAGGGGAATTATCCAGGGATGTGCAGGATGGCTGCAGGGAAGGTCCACAGCTGGCCATGTTGTCTACGACAACAGCTGTGCATATGCACTGCATTTGGTGTTTGCGTCAGACACTCACACACCTGGGTGGGGGTGAGGACTACAATAATACCTTGTGATGCCTATTACATCGGCTTACATGCCTACAGTGGGGTGTTGAGACCATGTGTTTGCAGGTGTTGTGTAGTGGGTTATGCAACGACAAATATGGTTATACCGTACTTAGCCATGTAAACTGGACTGTGCAGCAGTGGGACCCATATCGGGAATTTCTGCCCATTAGGCGCAAGCATGCCTGTTGACTGTACAGAATCCGTGGCCTGTCCAGAGTTTGTTTTATACTACTGGTGTGTTCCTCTTACAATCTGCACCTGTCTGGCAAATACCTGGGAACTGACACCATTAAATACAGACAAGTAATTGGGTTTAGGACCCCACATCCTTCATCCGAGTCATGCTAATGCATAACCTATTATTCTATCAGCTTTCTAAGGTTGTAAGTGGAATATGTGCTTTCTGTCCCTATTTGTTACCCCCAACAGTTTATGTTCTGTCCAGTGATTTTGCTCTTAGAGATTGAGAGGTATGGGCGTAAGCTCTGCCCATTTCGCAATATTACTTACATCCCCAGGGCAGCACTAATACAACTGCGCCTGCCAACACCTGCATGCCTAGGCCCATAATTGCATAACCATAGTTCCCCCACCTGCCCCTCCTCTACAGCACTCATCCTTACTGTGGGTGCAGGTGGGGTCTAACCACACCACTACACACTGCCCATTCTCCACGTGTCGGGACCCATGTCGTACATTGTGTCGACCCATGGGTCATCAGACTTGCACAACCTACTGGTCCGTGTACGTATACTGCCTGGTTGGATAAATCATTACAGGGACTGACTCCAATGATCATTAATTTTTGGGGTGTCCCACAAGGGACACTGATGTCTTTGTTTCAAGATTAGACTTGGCAGGTCTCTCCCACTGGTAGTATCCTGCCTGTGGTCTGGGAAGCAGTGGTGTGTTTACTTGTATCGTGTATTTGTATGTTTCAACTGTCTAGGTGGGGGTGGTTGATGCTACGTGTTACACGTTTGTTGATTGGACCCCTCACCCCCATTTGCACGGCTTGTGAACATATGTAATTCTTAACTGTTGTATCATATCCTAGCTATTTACATGTGTATATTTACACACACACACACACACACACACACACACACACACACATATATATATATATATATATATATATATATATATATCTACATTACTATATACAGATATATCTGTATATGTATGCATGCATGTATATATTTATATACTGCTGTATATGTATATCTAACAACATATGGGTGTATGGGTGTTTGCATATGTATATATCTATATGTGGGTATGTATATGTATTCTGTCTCTGTATGTATACATTTGTACTACGGAGATGGAGAGGTATATCTCCATGTAGCTATAGGTAGATATACACACACATTCCTCTACATATATACATCTACATCTGGTTATTCCATTCTTTGCCATGTAGATTAGACTTTGCTGCAGTGGGACTTGTAGCGGGTGTGGCTGCTTGTTGGGTGATGCCTCTACCCAATGAATACTTTTGCTCACATCCCTGGGGCTGTCCATATAGACCCACATCATCCAACACCTGCACATCTAGACCCATAACTAGCTACCCATAGTACCCCCACCTGCACCTCCTCCACAGCACCCATCCTTACTCTGGGTGCAGGTCGGGTCTGAACACACGACTACACGTTGCCCACTCTCTACTTCACGGGACCCATGACGTTCGTTGTCTCGACCCATGAGTCATCAGGCTTTCCCTCCCTTGTATTCCAGGTATGTACACACCCCAGCCAGAATGGTCGTCGTATCGGCTTCCTTTGGTTATATGTCAATTTTTGGGGCATCCCGCAAGAGACGCTCCTGTCTGTGTTCCAAGATTAGATTTCACGGCTGCACTCTGTACCCCCCCCCCCCCGGTTGTATCCTGCCTGTGGTCTGGGGAGCAGTGGAATATTTACATTGTTTGTGGGTTTGTGTGTATGTTTCCTCTGTACTGCTGGGGGGGGGGGGGGTCATGCTACGTGTTACATGTTTCCTGCTTCGGCCCCTCACTTCCACTGGCATAGCCTGTGAACATATGTCATTCTTGTGTGCTGTTTCCTATCATTGTTGTATATCTGTGTATATCTACACACACACACACACATATATATATATATATATATATATATATATATATATATATATATATATGTCTGCAACTATATATACTATATATTATATATATTATACTGCTGCACCATCTGTAAGGATGACACTCGGCGCAAGGCTAAAACCGCCCTTGCGCCGAGCTTCATGAATCCCGAGGACAGTCTGCACGTGGGGTGATGGAGGATTGGCCAGTTGCACTGATGTTTGTTACTTGATTTTAGATTATCTAAACACCTACTTTGTGACTGAATTATTACACAGTTTATAGATGTCCATGTTGTTCATATTCTGTTTCACTCATTTGTGACTGCAGGGTAAAACAGGGACATTTGCAGTAAGGAAGTATCTAAACTCCATTATTTAGGTCATGGTATATATACTATAAGGTAGGAATACATATTTCCCAACCTTCTGTGAGTTCTTCATAATGACAAACTAGCAGGGAGATTTAGGGGGTTCTGGTGTGTAGATCATGAGACAAATTCCTGCAAGCTACAATGCCGAAAGCAGCAGGCCACAGCACCACTAGATCATAGAGCGGTACGGCCGAAAGAGAAATACGCTGTGGGGATCCACGCAGTCGGGAAAACCGGCAAATGGAAACGTCCCCTAAAGTATATACGCAGACTGTCACCCGACAGTGGAAACAGCCATGCTACTCAGCCAATCAGCCGAACAAGTGGCTAAAAAGGTCTGCACACATGTAAAACAAAAAAAACAGCATACCTGTTGCCCTTCACAAGCATATGAAACCCCCCCCCACACAACATGTACATAACACCATGCTGAGGGAAGTTGACAGGAAAACCCAAAGAAGCTGCAGCCGCTGCAGAGTGATACAGTAGTACATGCACACTGTCTAATCCAGCAGTAACAACACCACAAGCATCCCTGCCTATATCCCCTAACAGTACAGATCGGCACAGACAGCCCTGAGCTTTGCAGAACATGTGTAGCCCATATTACACATACTTGTGGCCATCCGGCAATGCAGCGGAACAGCAGTGTAGAGCGGAGGTAGAAAAAAATTACAGAGATTTGAGTTTCAGACTTCATACCCCTCAGAAAGTACATGCTAATGCAATACCTGTTATTCTATCAACTAAGTTTATCAGAGCAAGATGTACACAGTGTCCCTGTGTGCACCACTGTTGTTAATGGGTTCTCCACATGAACAACCCAAAGAGGTGGAGAGGTATGCCTGCAACAGACAGACACTGTCCTGCCAAAGCTCCCCTAGTGCAGTGGCAGGTGGGAACATGCCAACCCTGGCAAGCACAGACTACCTACCCAACAGTATGAAAGAAACACTGTAGAAGGGAACACTGACACACAGGGGTAGCAACTCACCTCCCAGTCCAAAGAAGCATGTGTGTATTGTGGGGACCGCCAAACCCATCCAATGGTCATTGCAGCTGGAGTACACAAGTATGTAGGCCCATGTAGGCAGACAAGGGTGCTACACAGGGATTCCTCCCTATGTAACCTCTGTCACTGAAACTGAGAGCGGGCCCCACACCCTGATTGGCCAGCAGCGATAGCTGGGAGTTAAAGGGGACCTGTTCAGTACATGTAGAACCTGTGGTGCAATGAAGCAGGGTAGACTCCTTCCAGACTACAATCACTTGTCAATTCCATGGCTGCATGAACTGCACATAGAGAAACCCTAGCAGACCAGGTAGTAAGAGCAAGGTGGAGTGTAGACAGCTGCACAGGGCCCCTGTGACAGGCAGTGCTAATTCAAAGGGTACAACACAAGGTGGTGTACAGCAACATACCCAAAGTCAGATAGTAACTTTTACCGGAGTCGTGTCTACATCCTGTTCCCTGCTACACTGGATGTGAGGGATACCGAGAGGCCATCAACAAGTGGCGTTACCATGATGGAATCTATGTACCTGTATAGCCCTGGTCAGCTTAGCAACTGATACAGCACAGTGCCCAACCAATGGGGCAAACCAGTGCTGGTAGTGGAGGGATACCTCTACCATTTAGAGCGTGAAGCACCACCTAAATGGTACTGGGCATGTATTGAGCAAAGAGTAAAGGCCTGCAGAGGTTGTGCCATCACTGTTCGCCAGGATGAGGGGAAAGAACTGCTGAAATCACTGCCACACCAACACAGTCCAGATGCAACAACAGCCCAAGTGGCTACACTGCGAGCAAAACTGTGGCCGATGGTGGTAACCGGCAATGACCTGCCAAGTCTGGTAATGCAGAGTGTCCTAGGCACAGAGGATGACAATGTACTACAAGAGATGTGTTGCCTTGCCACCCTGCATTGTAGCATAACCAAGGTACAGCAGAGGGCACGGGCATCCATGTCCACACCTCCAGTAACACTTGTGGATATTGATGTCAGCCAGTATCCACTCCGTAGTGGGAGCTTTATCTTCCGCAGAAGGTCTGATATGGATGGGACAGATTCCTTGGTTCTACTAACTACAGCACAGAATCTGGCAGATTGTGCAGGTCTGACATCATTCTTGGGGATGGCACCTTCTTGACACGGGCTGATATATGTCGTCAGCTGTATATGTTACATGGATGTATTGGCATCCCCACCACAGCAAGGACTGTCCCCCTGGTGTACTGTCTCATGACATGGAAATCAGAGTCTGCATACAACAATATGTAGGAGATAATGAAGGGTATGGCTGCAGAACAGGGATGCACCTTGGCTCACAGTATATTATGACTGCCATGCCAGCTGAAAGGCATTCCCTAAAAGTATTCTGAAGGGGGTGCCTATTCCATTTTACACAGATCATTTGGCACCAGATCCAGCATCACCACCTTGTGGCCTTCTATGATATGGACACTGCTTTCTCAATTGCCATCTGCAAGCTGATTGCGTTGGCAGTCCTACCACTGGAAGATGTTATCCCCGAATTTCTGGACATTGTGGCTACCTTACCTGTGCTAAGCCTATAGGCATATTTCTGGACCATGATTATGTGCGTGGCCAACCACGGAAGTATGCATCCCGCTGCTCAGCACAGCAATGCCTGCCATCTTCCTACCCTTTGAAGTTTTGGAATGTGTGTGACATCTCTGACATGGACTTCCTGAGGACTAATAACCAGGTGGAGGTATGGCATCATCGGTTGAAGGTGTTACTTGGACACCCTACAGTGCAGCTGTCCAACCTTCTGTCCATTCTGCAACAGGAACAGAACCTGACAGACACCCAAAGGGAGTCACTTTTGAGGGGGATGCCTGTGACACCGCGTAGGAAGGCTATTGTTGTAAGGTAGCATTGCCTAAAGCACATCTTGCAACATAAGTGTGACAACAGTGATGTGCAGGATTTCATATGTGCTGTGGCACATTTCTACAAGTTGTGAATATAATTGGGTTTAGTACACACCAAGCACTACACACATCACTTTACATGTTGTGTTAATAAAGGCTTTGCCCACAACAGCACATGGGTTTCACAGTGCTACTTTCATGCCCACTTGGCATCCTGTGACGGCTACATGTTCGACTGACAGTCACACATGGTGACTTCTGGGGGGGTGCAGAGTGTATCACTGTGGGGGTTTGTGTCTGCCACATGTGGTTAGGGTGCAGGGGTTTCCCCTATTCCCATAGGAAATTATCCACAGGCATTTATCACTGCAGCTAAACTGCCAACTTGCCATGTGTCCACATCCAGCTGTCTCACAGGGGGGTGTTGCACTGCCTAGGCACCTGAACACAGATTTAGGACACATCAACAGAGCTAAGTTTTTACTTCCATTACTAGCAATGCTTTCTGTATTGCCCATGTATTATGCTTCTTTCTCATATAGCAAACTTAGCAGTTTGGTCAATAACAGCAAGCAATTGAAAGGGTAATGCATACAAAAAGCATCTCAATGAACAAGTATACAGGTAAATGACTACTTCTGCAAACCATATAGGTTCATCAGTTATTACCATGCATTTTATTCAGATAGATCATTTCTAGTCTAATCATTACCCTTTTCCCTCTAAGGGGGTGAATCTGTTTCAGAGGAGAAAAGTTATTTGGAAGACATATCTATATCACAGTCAAGTTCTGTTTGCATTGCAGTGAAGATTTAGATCATATAGGATCAAAGGATGTTACTAGACTAATAGCCATTGAGTCTTTTCAAGCCTAGCCATTCATGTCATAATTTTCCCTGGTTATCAATACCTACAAATAAGAACAGCTTTGGCATATGTCTGTGACTTAGGCATCTACAAGCTGCCTCTGTCCATAAGGGCCACAGGTGATAAGCCAGGGGTGAATTTGATATTTCCCATCAACAGGTCCAAAGTACATTGGAATAGGCTTAGGGAAAACCTCTGTTTCACATAAATGGGGAGTTTGTTCCAGAGAAGGGGCAATCTCTGAGACACATACCCATCCCTTTAACATGTTCTGTTTATGTCTTAGACATGGTTTATCTCCTTAGCTCAGGTACTTCTAGTGCTGATTGTTTTAAGAATATGCAGCAGATCCAACAGGGCTGGATTAGAGAAATCCTTGTTGGTTAGGTATATATTGCCCCTCAGTAGTCTGTAGTAAACAGAGTATAAGGACCGGGCTTTGAAGCATTCTACTTAGGACATGTTATTTACACCCTTTATTCTTTTAGTGAGTAACCTTTCTGGCCACTCCATCTGTTGCAAATGCCTGGTCAGATACATGCCGAAGGGTACTTTTTTTCCCCCAACATCTTTATTAAATTTCCACATATGACAAAGGCAATCTTACATTTATATAAATGAAAAACATACAAAATGATATCACTTTAGTTGTAAACAGTTTACATCACAGACACCACTGAAACGACTGTAGTTGTAAACATTATAAATCACTTACAAACCTTCTAGTCATTGTCAGTTAAGCATTATATAGCGCATTCAAATCCTGCCACTTACAACCTCGTTCCTGCTCTGCATATGTGCTTTGTACTCAATTATTGGTCTAATGAGGGCTGCGTATGTTGGAGCTATGGTCTTATTAGAATTGCATGCCATGCCCTTACTTGTAATTTGTGTGACTTGGAAGGATTTTCTCACCACACATAATGATCAAAGTTAAGGTTACTGTTAACCTGGGTTCCCAAGTTGCTCACTACTGGGTCTACTCTTAGGGGTGTCATCAATGTTATTAATTGCCGGGATGGTCATCTTTCCTAAAAGTATAATTACTGTATGCCTTTTTTTGCATTGAACTTTAGGCCACGGTTCAGACACCAGTTATCTGTCCATGTTAGGCCCTTCTGGAGGATATCTACATCTTCGGAGGATGCAGTGATTGCACCCAGGTTGCAGTCATCAGCATAATTGGTCAGCCAAAGGCCATCTACTTTTGCCTTGACTTCAGAGAAGTATATTCTGAACAAAACATGTCCCAGTACAGAGTCCTGTGCAGCACCACTAGTAACAGTCTTGGTGGAGATGGATCCCCCACCCTAACATCATGTGTCCCATCTTAAGCCATTTGGCTATCCATTGGGTGGCATAGGGATTTATACCTAAATCTGTGAGTTTGTCGATAAGGCCTGAGTGAGATATTGTGTCAAAACAACTTTGTCAGGTTGTGATAGGCAATATGAACTGTTTTGCCCTCATCCATGCTCCAGTGACCTCAAAGTCCACCAGGTTTAGTGGACATGACCTGCCCTGGAAAAAAATGAACTGGGATGGGTCCCATGTTTAAAGATTTCCTATGTCTTTGCTTATCAGGTCCACAATAATTCTTTCCATAGCCTTGCATATAAGATTAGTCACACTTACAGACCACCTTTGTGTAGAGGGATTAGCACTGCAGTCCTTCATTCTCTAGGAATAAAGCCTGTCTGGAGGCTGTTGTTGAGTAGAGATTCTAGTGGGCCTGAGAGGTTGTGTTTCAAGCTATCAAGGTGCACTGATGCAGTGCTTAGTTTTGAAGAGTGCAATGGGAACCTATTCTTTAGTAATAATGGGAGGAAATGCTAGAGAGTATTTCCTGGGGGTGATGGGGGTGAAACTGGAGCAAATTTTATCAGCCAGCAAATTGGCTATATACCCCATTTGTGTATAGGAAGTTCCATTTACTACTAGTTCAGTACACTGTTGGGTGATTCCTTTAAAGGTGTGTATGTAACTGAAAAATGCCTTATGGTTATCCTTAGCCTGGGAGGCTATTTTTGCCTCAAAGTTGGCTTTGGAGGATTAAATTATTCTCCTTAGTTGCTTGTTTAGACTGATTAGGGAGTGGGTTTTTTTTGCCTTTTGGGCATATCCATTCCTATTTTTTGGACATGATTTTCTTTCTTTTGTTGTACAATGCACTCTATTTATACTGGGGGGTCCACCAACTGAGTTTGATTTTGGAGTTTGTCCTAAATTTATTGGTACTGCTGTTTCTAAGCAGTTGTTTACTTGCTTGTACAGGGTTTTCGTAAACACTTTCATGTAGGCCACAGTATTATCTGAGTTTGGGAGGGCTTGGAATTTAGCTATACCATCACTTAACAGGAGGTAGTTAGTCTTGCAAAAGTTCTTAAAAGTTCTGGAGATTGCTGGAAGTTCAGGCTTTATGTTTATTTCAAGAGTGACCACTTTGTGATTTGATCTACCCAGTAAGGACATTACAGAAGAGGGGCATGTAACAATCCCTCATTAACAGTACTAGATCCAGGATATTTGGACCCCTAGTAGGTGTGCAGACTAGCTGTTCCAGGGTGTTTGCATCGACAAAATGAAGGAATATTTGAGTCTGAATGTTAGTGGTTGTGTATGTATCCCAGTTTATGGTGAGACAGTTGAAATCACCCATGAATATGGTGTTGGGCTGCAATTTGAATGACTCCAGTACATTCAAGTATGTGGTATGGTTGTCCTGGGTCATAGACAAGGAGTTACTTTACCTAAGATTAACTGGACATGGCTTAGCACAAGCATGTCATATTGTATGACCAGTTTTGAGGTGTGCTTACTTTTTATGTAGATCAGTAAACCTCCACTTCTTGTCCCTCGTTGTGTGGTAGCTGGTCTAAATGTGTGGAAGGCATTACAGCCTTGCACTGCCAGGGTGGTTTCTGTGGTGTTAAACTATCTCAGCAACTGCAGAGATGTCAGCACTTTCCAGGGTGAGGAATGCTTTCAGGAATTGGAGCTTCTTGTTGAGATTACTAATATTCAGCAGTAACACCTTTAGTTTATCTTGAGTAGGATTTACTGTGTCAGAAGGTTCATCACATTGGCAATGCCAAAAATGGCATTATAGAGGTGAATGATGCTTTGGCCAGGTGTTTGTGATTTTACCAGTTTTGTGAACATGTAGAAGGTCATCATTTAAGACCTTGTACACTATGTGGAGGCCATACTACAAAAGTCAGTAAGAGACAGAAAATGAGATAGAGTTTAAAGACATTCTGCACAGGTCATAGAAATTGGACCTTTGATTTTCTTAGTGGGGAAACCATTGGGCATCTTTCAAAATGGATCATGTGTCTGGATATGTATACATCAAAGGTGTTATGTTCACTCATGGGGCTACTGTGGGAGGAGTACACATGTGTCAGTGGCTCAACAGATAGCACACTAACCTTTGGTGATGGAAGATCTGAAGGCTATGGAGTATTTCCTGTACTGACACTGAAGTGCAGTATGGTGTGGTGCTGCATTGCTGTGTATGGTGTCTTCCAGATGAGATATTAAACTGAGGTTCCATCAGCTTGAGTTGGTCATAGCACAGGTGGATGTAAAAGATCCCATAACACTTACAAAAAAATAAATAAATAAAGAGTAGAGGAAGTTCCCCAAGTCCTCTGACCAAATTTCAAGTCAGTATTAATATCACCTAGAGTCTCCCCTTAAAAATAGGGCATTGGACTAGTGAGGACAACCTAGTTGCTGAAGAGTAAATAAATAAATGGCATCTATCGGCATGTCCAGGAAAGTGCTCATCACTTTTGCAGTATGTGTATGGATAATCATGTTTTTCAAAGAACATGGTATACACTTCTTAGCATTTAAGTGCTGGTCATGATCCTGATACCTTGAGGTTCTACATGTTATACCACCTTGTAGATCAGGGAATCCTCAGGAAAATTGATGATGGCTCCAAATATAAAATAACCTGTGAACCTGATCAACAAAAGACTCCTGTCATCAGCTTAGACATAAAAAAAGTAAATACCCACAGAAGCAGAACCTGGGATGAGTCCTGGGGGAATCCTACTAGTAGTGAGATTTTCAGAGGAGACAATCTACTCCATCCTGATTTGTTGTGTTTCTGCTTGTGAGCCATTTCTGCTGGTCATAAGGTAAAATATGGATTTACATTTAGTTTGATTAGTTTGTCTATAATGTCTGAGTGTGAAATGGTTTGGAAGGAGTTGGGTAGGTCGAGGTACATTTTGTATACGGATTTTCCCTTTGTACAATGTTTCTGTGACTTTTTTAAAGAAATTTTCTAGACTAAGCTGCCAGGGTCATCTTTTCACAAACCCAAACTGGTTTTGGTCATTGGATTGTAAGCTGTCAATATCTAGGTTTATGAGGTACATAATGATGTGCCACATTATCTTACAGTTAAGGATGGTAAAGCCTGTTGGTCTATCTCTGCACCTCTGACAAAAAATCATTTGAGAGGCTGAGGTTAAACTGATTCAGGAGTGGCCTCAGTGAGACAGTACTTCATACTGAAAAGAAAACATCCCAGCACATTTTCAGGACCCCCCCCCCCCACCCGACCAGTGCTTAAATCTGGGAGGGCATTTAAAACTTCCTTAGAGTTGATCTTTGGGGTGTATGTACAATGACCTATATGAGAGGGATGGGGTGAACTAAATGTATCTTATTAGCTAATATGCTGGTTATATCCACCAGGCAGAGCGAGTGTTTCAGCACAGTACATTGCTTGGTATTGGCCTTATGGTTTATAACAGCTGAAGAAGGACCATGGCTGTTATTGCTAGAGGTTGTAGTTGTCATTTCATACTTGAGAAACTTAAGTACAACAAACCAAAGTTCTTTGTTTTATTTCTTAGAAAAGATTTAACATGTAACAGTGTGATTTTTTTTTCTTTTTTCATACAGCTTGTTTATACTAATGTTTCCTTGTAAACTTGGCACTCAACTTGTCTGATTAAGACAGATGTCTTGATGCAGTCACTAAAGTGAGAATACAAACTCTGCAAGTGCAGTGCTCTTGGCTACTTGGGTATTGAAGGACAGGGGCTACTGAACCACTTCAGGTCTTCAGACTTTAGAAGCTTGGCCATAGAGACATTCCTAAAGATAGCATGGTTTGTTCACAGGATTGTAGAAGGTTACTAGGTTAAGGGCCCTTAGAAGTCTAGCCAAGTTTTACCCTTACTTCCACAATCAGCACCTATCACCCCTGTCCATGAGGGACATAGGTGGAACCCCTAGGGAGAACTTACAGTTACCCATCCAGTCATCCAGATTGCATCTGAAGAGGGCCAATGAGGTGCTCTGCTTGAAATTAAGTGGGAGTCTGTTCCAGAGATGTGGTAACCTCTGGGAGACAAATGTGTCCCACCACCAGGTTCTATTAACATCACATACCAGGTTAAAGCCATTAGAGTGAGTAACCAGTGTACCATTTGACTTGAGGATATGCAACATTTCCAATAAAGCAGGGTCAAAGATTGCCTTATATGCAAGGCAGAGGTCCCCCTGAGAAGTCTGTATGAAACAGAATAAAGCAACAGTGATTTCAAATGGTTCTCATAGGACAGATGCTGAAGATCTTGAATTTTCCTTGTGAGCAACCTGTATGGTCTCTCCAGTTGCTACAGGTGCTTGGAAAGGTACACACCAAATGGGGCATTGTACTCAAATATTGACCCGATGAGGAAAGAGTACAGGGAGGTTATAACTTCCTTTTTTCTGGAGGCAATGCCCTTACTTATGAGCTGAGCAATATAGAATGCCATTTCTACCTCTGTGGAGATATGGTGATCAAGGCTGCTGTCAACCTGTGTGCCCAGGTCTCTCACCACTGAATGTGTACTTAGGGTATTGTTATTGATGTGGTAGTTAGCAGGAATATCACTCTTACTGAAAAGGGTGATAATACACTTTTTTACAGCTTGTTTAAGGCCATGACTTTGGCACCAGTCATTTGTTTGTAGGTTGTTGACATCATTTGGAGATTCTATGACTGCTCCCGATTTCCAGTCATCAGCAAACTTTGTCAGCCACAGACCTTTAGTTTTAGTTTGCACTTTGGAGAAATAGATTCCAAACAGTAGAGGTTCCAGGACTGATCCCTGTAGGACACCATTAGTTACAGGTCTGCTGTTGGAGGTGGATTCCCCTATTTTGACTACATGGGTTCTATCAGTGACCCATCTAATGATATATGAGTTGATACCTAGCTGGATGAGTTTGTCAATTATACCTGAGTGGGGAGATAGTGTCAAAAACCTTGGCTAAGTCTAGGTAGGCTATGTGCCAAGATTTCCCCTCATCAACGGCCTTGGTGGCTGTCTCGAAGAAGTCCACCAGGTTTAACAGGCATGATCTTCCTTTGACAAATCCAGATTGAGTAGGGTCAAGTGTTTGCAGGTTACCAATGTCTATGGTGATAAGGTCCATGACGATTCTCTCAATGGCCTTGCAGATTAGGCTAGTCAGGCTAATAGGTCTATAGTTCCTGGGGTCAGTGGAAGCACCACCTTTGTGTAAAGGGATAACAGTGGCCTTTTTCTATTCAGCTGGGAAGAAGCCAGTGCTTAGACTATTACTGAAAAGAGTATCCAATGACGTTACTAATTCTTGTTTGAGCCCATGTAGGAAGCAGTTGGGGAAGTTAATCGGGTACCATTATGTGTATTTGACCTTAGAAAGGGCATTCACGACCTGTTGTTTAGAGATACAGGGTAGAGGACAGGTGGTAGGGATGTCTTGGGGTAAGTGTGGTGGAGAAGGGGAGCGAAGTGTTTACAGAACCTATCAGCTAACAGGTTAGCAATGTCCACAGGCCCCGTATATGGGGTATCATTAACTACCAGTTCAGCACAAGTCTCAGACTTTCTTTTTAGGTTACAGATGTAACTAAAGAACGCTAACTGGATTCGTAGTTAGCTTTGGAGGACTTTACAAGGAGTCTTATTTGCTTGTTTAAGCTGAGGAGGGAGTGTTTCCATTTTGGGGCTCGCTCCCTCTTACTCTTAGATAGCAATTTCTTTATCTTATTGTAAAGCCTGTTAATGTCAGTTGTCTTCCTTGAGGAGCTTCTTTTGGTCCTATCAGGTACAGCCGCATCAGTGCAGTTGTTCAGGTGTTTGTATAAAGCATCTGTGTAGACGTTGACATAGCTGCCAGTTCCCTAGCTTTGTGCTGGGAGGGGCAGGTGTGATAGTAACTTCGAATGAGATTGATTTGTGGTCAGATATCACCAGGGAAGACCTCACAATGGGGGTACTACAGTGGTTCTCCATATTGGTAAGCACCAGATCCAGGATGTTGGCACCCCTTGTGGGAGTGTCAACTAGCTGGTCCAGGGCTTTGGAGTTAATGAAGTCGAGGAACCTTTGATTAAGTGAGTTTACACAGGTGTAATTTCTCCAGTCAATGGATAGGTAATTAAAGTCACCCAAAATCATGGTGTTCGGATGTATCTTGATAGACTCAAGTAGGCAGAACTAGTATCTTGATTCATGGAAGGGGTCCTGTAGCTGGCAATGACTTGAATAGGTGTCCTACCAACAGTTAATTGCACCTGAATTATCTCCAGAGAATCATGCTGTCTAATCAATCTGGATATGTATTTATCTTTAATGAATATTGATACACTACCTCCTTTAGTTTTTCACACCTTCAGTTTGTGATCTGAACTTGTGGAAGCAGGTGTAGCCCAATATGGCTGGGGTGCTCTCCACAGCCTTGAACCAGGTCTCCATGACTGCACAAATGTCTGTCTTCCAAGGTGAGGACTACTTCCAGTGAATGCAGTTCCATGTTAAGATTCCTAGCATTTAGCAGCAAAACCTTGAGGTTGTTCTTAAATGGTGTTCTTACATTAGGAATTTTGTCCTTGAGACACTGCCTAAAAAAGGCACTATGGCCTTGGCCAGTAGCCAAAATTCCAGGGGTGACAGATGAAGACCATTTCTGGCAAAGCATCATGGTCTATCGATCATGTCATTCCAGGCCGACAGATACTGTATCCCCTTGAATTGACACAGAAACTAAGCCAATTATTGAAGTCAATCATTTTCTGTTTGTATTGAGACACCATCCTAGGTGAGGGTAAAATGCTGCTTAAGACTAAGTACATACCAGCTAAAATCATCTCTTTTCCCCACCCCCCACTTCGTCACTATTTTAAATAAGCTTATTTGACCTTTCCCCGGGAATGTTTTGGTTCCCCTGGGAAAGCAACAAATGTCCTATATTGTTCCAGTCAGTCTGTACAATCATTCCCACCGTATTCAATACTTGTCTTGCTTAATAAGGAATAATTATTTTTTCAGATGTAAATATTTCATAAGTAGCAGCACCTTTCATTATAGAAAAAGGCAAAGTTTGCATCAGGTCTGAAAATATGCCTGGTGATTTTTTTTTACATAAATTTTAATGGAAATTGCAATTGCCGGTAGCTGATGTAATTTAATGTTATTATCAGTCCTGTCTGCACTACACATGATCGTCAAACAAGAACTGGCATTTCTTCTAAGTTTTTGTTAAAAAAAAAAAAAAATTTACTCCTGCTGCTTAAGTAATGGATCACTAGCAATAAACAGCAGCTCCATTCTTAGCATCAGGTGTTTTAGGTTTTAGTATTGTTGTGGGAAATGCAGTACGAGTATTAGTAATGGCCACTGATAGTTTATCTTTTTAACAAAGTATTTGATACTGTGCAAAACATCCTGTCTGCACTATATATGATCGGCAAACAAGAACTGGCATTTCTTCTAAGTTTTTGTTAAAAAAAAAACTTTACTCCTGCTGCTTAAGTAATGGATCACTAGAAATAAACAGCAGCTCCATTCTTAGCATCAGGTGTTTTAGGTTTTAGTATTGTTGTGGGAAATGCAGTGAGCATCAGTAATGGCCTCTGATAGTTTATCTTTTTAGCAAAGTATTTGATATTGTGCAAAACAAAGTGCAATGATCAAGCTACTAAAGCTTTGATTAACTTCGAGGGTAGTGATCTGGGTAAGAGACTATCTCCATAAAAGGAAATGTCACTGCTTTAAGTGAAATACATTTGGAAGAATGGCTATATATTAGCTTATCATTGGGTAGAGTACTGATTTTTCATATGGTTAGGAATTTTATCTGCTGTTGTACAGTGTTTTAATCCTGGGATCCAGCAAAGTGGTTTATTTCTGAACTTGCCTCTGCATTTGTGTTGAATGGGAACAGGAGTTATAATGCCAAGTTTGCTTGGAATAGAAATGTGTGCCATGGGTAGCCATTTAAGCTATGGGGTCCTTATAAGGTAGTGAGCTTGTAAATCTTTTGGCAGAAGCTAATGCTAGGATGTTAACCTTGGAGAGGTCCCTGAATAGACTGTATTTGAGGACATTTTCAGTTGTGATCTTATGGAGAATGCTGTGGCATGGTGGTCAGATTTAATAAGAGAGGGGCAACTACATGTGTGATGCATAATTTTGCCATATTCAAAGAACTATTTCTGACCAGTTTGAGTCTTTACTAGAAGAGAGCACTAACTGGTGGAGAGACTTGGCATTACTGATGTTCAGAAACCATTGCCCACCTTTGTTACTTGCATTGCATATTAATCTGTTTCTGGACAGACAGTTTAAATACCATGAAAGATTGTATTAGGTTTGTTAGTTAAGGATTCTTATTTGTTGAAGCGGGATTATTTGGTCGCAGGCCATCATGGAGGGGGTATTTGAACATGATACTGTTCTATGATACATGGACTTGTTAGTATTTACTAGGATAAGGAGGAATTGTAGGTCAATATCCTGCTGGACTGGATATGTAGTAATGGGCTTTATAAATAAAATTAGACATTCCTCAACCACAGAGCTGTCCTCAGGAGAGGATTTAAATGATTGACAGGCAATAAAAGCAGGTACAGAAGGAATAGTGTCACTGCACTGGAACCATGTTCCTGTAATTATAGACATGCCTGTACTTTCATGGATTTAGAAGGCCTTAAGGGTGTGCAGCATTTTGTTTAAGCTTCTACCATTGACTAGTACATGGTATCTATGGACCTAGTATAAAAATGCAAAATGGGTAGGTGCATGAGATGAGTTTGCCCAAGAAATAGAACTATATCAGCAAAAAACATATTTGGCAATATGCAGATGCCCTGGGCAGGCCATCCACAGTGTAACAGGTAGGACTGTTTACCACTGTCTTCCAACTTGGCACATATTGCACTCCCATGGAATGATACCAGTTACTGGCCAATTTTTTTTTTTTTTTTTTTTTTTTTTTTGTAGAATCAATCTTAGTGATGACAGAAAACTGCTCAAGACACTAGTTGATTACCAATCTCACAACATGTAGAGACATCAGCCATATGTTCCTTAGTATCAGCCAAGGGTGGTCTGGAGGGGACTGGTGAGTACTGAGGAGAGTGTCATGGAGTCCTTTGCTTAGGGTTCCATTTCACCTATGGCCAATGCAGTTAACAATGTACAGTGGATAATTGCTGCAGATTTTTCCCCTTTTTTTGGATTCTAATGCAGGTTTTATTCATGCAAGATTTTTTCTTGCTACTTTTTAAATGGACCATATTATAGTAGTGGTCTTTAAGGTCTGTGAAGTTTTCACTCAGGTTGGCTTACACAACTAGGAAGTCTTTTTGCTGCTGTATTGTTGGACATTATAACAACAGTCATAGGAATACAAGGCTATTAAGACCAGGGGCCATCTGTGCCTTGTTAATAATCATCCTCTGGTTTTAGCAACCTTTACAGGGAAGGTAAGGCCTGTAAGTCCTGGAGTGCATTTTAGGCTATCTGTCCAAAAATGTGAAAGCTGTATTTGAAGGCAGACAGGGAATTGCACTGTTTGACATTCAAGAGTCAGTCTTTTCCAGAACAAGGGGAACTGCTGAGTGTTTTATTTATTCCCTGATGTAGATTCATGTCTCTTGTTCTATTGTTGGCTGTGCTGTTTACACATTGAGAAAAATTACATCTCATTAAATGGGATCCCTTAGGGTGTAGAAAGCAAGTCATAGGTTTCCATTCAAAGCGGCCATGTAACAATAAATACAGAGACAATGACTCCAGTCTCTCCTGATTGCTAATATTTTTTGAAGCCAGGGGGTCTTTTTGTTAGGAACAGCAACAGTTTTTTTTAGAGTTTTTTGATATATCTAGTGAGATACATGGTAAAGGGTGTATTATATTTTATAGTGAGTCTAACAATGGCAGAGTACAGGAGGAGAGTAACTTCCTTTGTTTTCAAAGAGATGCCCTTAGCGGTCAATTATGATATACAGGACTTCCTAACTACACAGCTGTATAGTCATCAAAGGAGATGGGAGAAGACACCATCTATCCAGGTCTCTGATGACAGACCTGTTGGAGAGTGGGAATCATTGTTAGAGTGGGTGGTTGCAATTTGTTGTTTCCCAAGAGAGATGATACTTCATTTTTTTAGCATTTAGTTTCAGCCCTTTCTCAGTATACCATTTGTTAACATATGGCAGTTCAACAGTTTGTATCATCTGTTGATTTGATGGCTACATTGCACTTGAAATCATTGGTAAACCTAGTTAGCAGCCAGAGATCCTTGTTGTCAGTGTTGAGATCAGAGAAATAAATGCCAAAAAGGCATGGGCCCAATACTGACCCCTGAGGAACACCACTAGTTACCTTTTCCTTAACTGAGGAGGCATCACTGACCCTAAAAATACACATTCTTTCATTGAGCTATTTTGTGGTCCATCTTACCACATAGGCATCTATGTTTAAAGCTGTTAGCTTTGTTACAACCCCATTATGTGGTATGGTGTCAGATGCTTTTTCCTAGGTTCGGGTAGGCAGTGTGGGAAGCAAGGCATAAGCCTCCCTTCAATGAGTCCATATGACAAAGAGTACAGAGAGAGTAACTCCAGCCTCTCCCAATAGCTAAGATTTTTTTAAGGCAGGGGTTCTTTTTTAGGGACATCTACAGTGTTTAGAGTTTTTTGTTTTATCTAGTTTGCATTTCTTCAGATCTCATCATGTTAAGACCATACAATGGACATATTTGATTTAGTTGAAACCAGCACTGCATTGTCCTCACAAGAAGCACAAATGCATACATGCTTCAGTAAGAGTCATGATGCAGTGCTACCCTTCAGAGAGGTTTTGAACAAAATGGAGCAGTAGGTATAAGGGGGATGATTAAAAATGTTGGCTAAGTACAATTTGTATCTTATGTAGCAGCTTTGAAACTGTGTATATTAGCCTGGCCAAGATGTCTTTAGTCTGTTGTTCTACACTGAGTATATTTACTTAATAATTTCACCATATAGGAGCCACAGACTAAGATTTTTGTATGGTGTTAATTGCCATTTCTAAGATATTTTTTTTCTTTTGTATTAACTTATATACATGTGTCCATAATACCCAAGTAGACTGCATTACCTATAAAGTGCACACATTGAATACTTCACTATTTCTTACTAAACTGCATGTCTTTTAGGCCATTTTAAAACATTTATCACTATATTTTCTCAGTTTGGATGCTTTATGGCTGCACTGTAAATATAACATATACTCTGGGTTAAGCATGATATATAAACTGTATTTGTAACGATTAGTGCATTGCAGGACCAATAGTATTCTTACATGATCACTATAACTATATGATGTATATCATTCAAGGTAAGGTAATAGTACTTGCATCTATGTGCTATGAATCTGTGCTTCAGCCCATCTTGTGATACCAGTTTAGGTAAGCTCATCTCACCCATATGTAATGAGTATACCTCTCAATCTCTTCATGCAAAAATTCCAAAGTCAAAAACAGTGTGGCAATTTAAGAATTGCTTTTATAAATTTTGAAAGTTAATAGAATAACAGGTTTTCCATTACCATGCATTTTTTCTAAAGGATATAATCTCCGAAACGTAAACATCTAATCATTAGTGACTTTGCTAGTGTCTTGCTGGAAAAGCATGCATTTTGAGGGACATAATAAAGATATAGAGCAAAAAATGGACATTTTCTGAAATTCTTGACAGTTGAACAGTTTGATCATGATGTTTTTGTTCTCACAGTTCAGTGAGGTGATCGTTCAAATGGATGTGCTTCCTCAAATGCATATTCTGTTTCTATAGTTCTTCACCTAATAAACTATTTTTGGACACCCAGATTTTTTACTATAGTTATATCATCATGTATGCCATATCTGTTACCATCTCATAAACGTTTACAGGTTTTTTAGCATTTTCTACAGACTACTTTCATACAAAACCCATAATTTCTAAAAGTGTATCACATTAACTAAAATATTGACTAAGAATGTAAAACTATTTACGTATTCTACTTATCCTCTTAGCACAGTATGTGTGTGGTAAGAGGAGTTTGACTTAATCAGTTTCATGTGAATTATTCAAAGCTTGCTGAAATCATCCTTGGATATGTGTTAAAGAGTTTTTGATCTTGGATACTGCACTAAACAATAGGTACCACTAGAAGTGAAAAAGGCCATATTCAGCTTGATGAGGCACTAACTGCATTGTTTGCTACACAGACCCCGATCTTCATTGCTGTGGATAAGAAGCATAAATAGTGGGGTGTTTAAAATGCTTCTATTCATTGAAGCCATGCACTCATGTGGAAGCAATAGGTAGATTTTTTTCATTAAGGAGGTGCTGTACATTTGTCACTTCATACAGAAGATTTAGCTCAGCTGAGAACTCACAACCACCCTAGAAGGTTGGACGAGGTTAGTTTGTTTGCTTATTTATTTATGGCTGTTTATATTAATTGTTTAAGTAATTCATTGTTTAGTTAATGCTGTGGTAGCATTGTCGCCTCATAGCAAGATGTTGTCCCGTTCGATTCTCAGCTAGAGCGTCTTCTGTGTGGAGGCATACGTGAATGGGGCGTGCCTTCGTTGAAGGATGTGTGTCAGGGCTGGTGACCCGGTACGTAAAAATCCACTACCAATCATTAGCGGACCAGAGTTCCGCTGTGGCGACCCCTAACTGGGAAATGCCGAAAGACACAAACAAAAAGTTAATTAATTAATTATATTTATTTGTGGTTGGTGACACTGAGTTTATGAATTATACAGCGATGTTGTAGTGTACTGGCTCACCTTCAGTTTCACGCAGGAGTGGGCGTGGTCATGATGATTGACGAGCAAATAAGTTGAGTTCAATTATTTCAAAAGTGTCCCTATCCCAGTAACGTCCTACGTGATGTGATTTAGAGTAATATTTCAATCTTTCCTATTCCCAGTCCATGACTTATTCTGGCTAGTTAAGAATTATTATTTTTTTTAACTTGCCCAGAATTCTTGAGCAAAGAAGTGTGTATAGAAATGGTCTACCTATTGCATTCCTGGACATATAAAATTAACTACTGTGCTATGTCTGCATCAGGTAAGGTGCTCTGCTGACTGAAAACTAGTTTTAAACTCTGTCTTTTCATCTTTAGGTTACTGCAAACTAGTTTTAAACTTTGTGTTTTCATCTTTAGCTTGCTGATACTCTGCAGTACCTGCATTAACATGGATTTCTTCTCCTCGGGAATTTACAACATATGTATATATTAAACTGCTTAAAACATTAATGAAATAAGAAATGTAATTCGCATAAAAAAAATAAATAAAATGCATCCACACATCTCTCAACCTCTAAAGAAATACCTGCACTTTTCAATACCGTTATTTTAGTTATATGTAGCTCATGTTTGTCTCAATGTTCTGTGATTTAGTAATAGTAATGGGAAAAAATGCTTACAAGATGATATCCTGATGAATATTCATTGAAAATGCTGCATACCACATATACAATGAATATTCATTCGAGTTCGAGGCACATCCTGATGAATATTGATTACTACCAACTGAAGTAAACTGTCTCGGGTGGGGTTTAGATGGTGCTTGCTACTGCGCATCTGGTGAGCCAGTACAGTATAATATCGCCAATTATACTCAGTAGGTTTCGTATAAGGGAGACCTCTGAGCTTGGGTCCTGTTGTGATAAATGTTAATGACAAAGGCTATATTTTGTTGCTTATGAAGTAGGTACATTTTGTGGAAGTCATTTAAAGAGGCAATCAGTTTTTCAGCTTTGTGGAAAAAGATGGACTTCATGAAACCTGATACAGATGGACATTACAGGTAAGTGAACACTTTTTATCTTTGGTGCACTCTTGCTTAAACTCTGATAAATTACTAATGTAATATTTTGTGTTGTCTAACTGCTGAAAGAGCAAGTAAGAAGAAATTACAGATAGTGCACTTTTGTTGCACTGCTTAAAAGCATTGCAACACTATATAATAGGGTTCAAATTTTTGCAGGTTGACAGTTTTGCTGCAGATTGTGTGATCAGTTATTGCACTGTGTGATGGCATTGCCTCATATTTTAGCACCTGTTTCTTTAGTTCTATTTCTCGAATGTAATGGGGTATTATTTTGCTTTTTGATACTTGGGACTTCATTTAGGCTTTGGGGTCATTTGACAGTTTGCCACTCCATATGACTTTTTTATACATGTGCATGCATATAAAAACTTTCATATTTCTGTTTAAGTAAAAAGTATGTTATGTCCATATATGTATGCATGTGTGTATATGCATAGATATCTTTGTGTTTGTATACAGTAAATGTATATACATACTACCCCTAAGGAGACTAACTGGGATCATAGCAGAAATAATTTGAGGGGACTCTCTGTGCATGGGATAAAATATTTAGGAGCTGCATCTGCCAATTAAGTAGTACAGGGGCAGTCCTGGGGTAAATTTTCTATTTTGCATCCATAGTTCTAAGTTACACTTGAATATGGACAGGGATGAACTTTGTTTTATGTGGATGAGGAGTCTGTTCCACAGCAGTGTTATCCTCTGTGAGATATACATGTCCCTTCAAACCGTTCTGTTGATGATGCAAAAGAGGTTTAGATCCCTAGCCAAAGTAGTTATGATGCGATTTGACTTGCTGATATGCAGTAAATCCATCAGTAATAGGTCAGCAGATGCCTTGTATGTCAGACATGTCTATACTATTTGAAGTACTACACTGTAGTTTCTATACTGTTTGAAGCAGAAATGAGAATGCTTAGCTGTACCTTCCCAGTAATCATAGAATGTGCAATCTACAGTGGGACATTGACACTTAGTAGCACAGTCTAAAATTACTGACATAGTCCGGTCCCCTTACAATGCTCTATGGCCTTTAACTCATTTTCATGCAAAGTATTATAGCTATGGATAATATATGGATTATTTTGGACTTTTGTGTAGAAGAGTCCAATGGGATTCAGGACATGACATTTACGATCGCTCTGTGTTCTAAAGCATGTATGAAACAGGATGTTTACTACCTTTTGTTGTACCATTTCTGTTTCAAGTAAACCACCTCACATTTATTTTATTTATTGGCATTTGTTTACTGGAAAGTCCAATGAGCCAAAATAATCCCATTTTCAGTGGAGGCCTGGGGAGAAAAGCTACAAAGTAACAATAGGACCTTCAAAAAGTTTCAAAAAAAGTTTCAAACAATTTCCAAAAGATTAAGAAAATTACATAAAAAAATTATCAAAAGTGTTTAGAAGGTAGATAAAACGTTGTACTAACAGCAACATTAAACATACTCATAGTACAGAGAATAATAACATGGCATAATACTAGGCAAAAATTGTTCAGTGATATACAGTTATGAGCACAAAGGTATGCATGTGAATTCAGGTGTAACACAGAAAAAAAACAGGACAGTGTGCAGAGAGAGAGAGACATAACAGGAGTAGTTAAATATACATGGGAGAGGTTATGTGGAAAGAGAAGAGAAAGAAGGAAGATAGAGGAAGGAAAAAGTAAGGAGTACGGACAGTAGAAATGACAGAGGAAGAAAAAAAAGCCAGGAGAGAAGGAAGAAGATAGAAGTGGAAGGGAGAGAAGAGGGGAAAAGTGGTTAGGGAGTTTGGAGAAAGCATGAGGAAGAATTAAGAAATGAGTTTAAGTTATCAAGAAAACAATAGCTGGAGCAGGAAATGGATAAGAACAAATTGAGATTTGGTTGGAAGAATTAAGTAATGGCAGAGGAAGCAGTTGAACAATTACATGTCCAACTGAAGAGGAGATAATTGGTGAGTGCAGTTTTGAAGTTAGAGGGGCTTTGTTCTACGTGGATAAATAGGTTATTCCATATCCTGGCAATATTCCAAGAGTATAATAACTGATCTGCAGGTAATTTGGGTTTATGAATTTGAAGAAGTTGGTGTTCAGATCTCAGAGGCCTAATGGGATTATAAAGGGTAAGTAGGGAGATAAGTCAGGGCAGGCTTGAGGTTTATGAATAAATGTGTGTGTCATTGTGAGCTGAAGGAATAATAGGTAGTAGGGGAATTCAAGCAATTGTAATGTTTTAGGGCAATACAGTAATAAGTAAAATGGTGACTGTTTGTAGCAAATGTTGCAATCTTGTTATAGTAAGATTGTAGTTTTGTTTTCAGGGAAGACTGCAGGTTGGTTAGTAAAGGTGGACCATAGGTTACAGAAGGTAACAGATAAGGTAGTGCTAACACTTGTTTAGTTGGTAGGCATAGGAACTCAGTGTGTCTGTAGAGTAAACCAAGTTTTTTGTGAGTCTTACTTATATTATTTTGGATGTGCAGATTGAAATTAAGGTTTTTATCAATTATTACCAGTAACAATTTAGTATGGGTTACTAGCTCAATTTATTATAGTTAAGAGAGAATATATTGAGTTCAGCTTTATTGATAGGAGTATTTCTCTTGGGAGAAAAGATCATAAGTTTAGTTTTTTTGGCATTTAAAGAAAGGTGATTTTTGTGAAGCTAAGTTTCCACAGTAGAACATGCTGCTTGGGTCGTTTGCTGTAATATATTGGGGTTAGGAGCAGAGCAAACTCTAGTGGAGTCGTCTGCATACTGGACTAGGGAGCTATGCAGGATAGCTTGGTGGATATTTGAAGAGAGCCTAAAATTGAGCCTTGGGGTACACTTGTAGGGTTGTGAAGGTAAGGGAAAATAATATTCTGCCATTTAACAGCATACTGTCTATTGGAAAGATAGCTTCTGAACCAATTTAATCACTGGGGGGATCCTCCTATACTGTAGAGCTGAGAGAGGAGGATAGAGTGAGAGATGGTATCGAATGCTTTTGATAGGTCCAAAGAAAGGGCTGATACAATGTGTCCTGAGTCCTGGGCTTTGATGACCATGTCTAAGAAAGATATTAATGCAGTGGATGTACAGTGCCCTGGACGGAACCCATGCTGTGTTGGGGAGAGGATTTTGTTGTTCAGAAGGTAGTGTATAAGTTGTTTTTGCATACATTTTTCTAGGATTTTAAAGATGGGGAGAAGTATAGCAATGGGTCAGAAATTAGAGATATTGGTTGATGGGCCACCTTTATGAAGTGGTAAGATGACTGTTTTTTTTCCAGAGGCAAAGGATGTAGGTTTCTGCTGTGGTTTGTGTTTGTCTTCTTTTACTCTTCTCAAAATGACTGTCTGTTTCAAAGCAGGGAGAACATGGATTACTTTCTTGGATTCCAGGGAATCTGTTGCATCCCTGTATACCTACACTGTATTGGTGTGCCTTCAATACTTTTTTTGGGCCACTGAGTTACTCTAAAGTTAGGCCATTTGAAGTAGGTATTTGCTGCTTGCTCACCCTCTGATCTATCTTTGAGTTCAAAAGCTACTAACCTAGGGTTCCCTATTATATGATTGAAGACGCATTCTTTCGAATGCATCTTGATCAAACTTGAAAGCACGAAACGGCATATAAGCAAATTCTTTCCCTGGGAAAGAATTCGCTTGGCCGCCTTTGTTATTTTTCAGTTTTCGTCACTGTAGTACGATCTCGGAGTTGGTATATTTAAGTGGGGGAGGGGCGAGGTCCCCCACTTTATGTAATGTTTTAAAGTTCAGGATTGTAAGCTTTTGCTTACATGGGGTCGATAAATCAGCGTTCGCTTTTTTTAAGTGCTCGCTGATTTAATATAGACCTTAACCTAGTGGAACTAACCCAGTCAACAAAGGGTTAAATTAAATAAAAGAATGAAATCATGGTTGACTTAAGTTCCTTATGCTATAAAAATGTTGTCCTCTATTTGTGGTAATTTCCTGCGTTTCTGTCAAGTATATAATCATGATTTCCTTTCAGTTATATACATTATTATACCATTAACTGTGCCAGGGATACATTATGTAAACATTTCAATTTTGACTGCTGGCATTTATACATGTAATGTGCTTTTGTAAAATTATACAGGCATATCTAGAGTACAGAAGAAGTTTACAGAGAGAGAAATATGCATTTCAGATATCACATGGTTTAAATAGACATAGTGTCTATGAAAGTAATGTGCATATCTGAGTCATGTGACTTTACTTTTCTTATAAATTTGTGTCTGTTACTTGAAATTATAGGTTGAAGAAGTTTCCTAATAGTTTAAAGAAGTTTCCTAACAGTTTAAAGAGACTGAAGTATTTGTTATATATAGCATTTTTTTCTATCCATGTTGTTGTTGTTTGTTATTGTTTTTGGAGCAGTTATCTTTTGCTAAAGTGTAGCTTGAATGGCCCATTAAGGAGGTAATTAGTATTTGCCTGATAATATTGATTTGGTTTGCAGTATAACTGAGTTGGTCATTTGTATGAAATGTTTATTAAAGAAACAGCATTCTTTTGTTTACAGGATTTCAAAAGTGTGTTGATACATTAACAATGTTATTTTGACTTGTGTTTATAGTTGCTTGAAGGAATTAGTTTTATTTATCTAATATGCTCTTGAGTTGGTTCATAATTGTTTTATACGTTTGCTTAGTTGTGCTGTTTAATATATTTCCATGGTTTTCAGGCTTTTCCTCTATTAGACATCACTTTTTTTGACTCTGTAGGTATCAAGGTGACAGCTGTGAACTGCATTTATTTATTGATATTTATTTACCAAGATAGTCCAATTGAACAGTGTACATTTTTAGTGCTGGCCTGGAGAGAAATGCTTCATTATAGTCAGAGGGACATTAATATTTGTTATTATAATTAGATATACAGAGACATTATTATAATTGTAATAATTATGGAGATATTCCAATAAGAAAACAATACAGTACCAGCTCTGTTAACAGACAGTTACATAGTTGTTCTAGTTATAATTAGCTGATCTCCTAACATAAAGCAGTGTATACAAGTATCAACAGTATAAGATATAAGGGTACCCCAAAATGTGGATTGGGCAGTTCAGATTACCATAATATGCTGTGCATACTACTGCATGCACTGATATCCAGCAATACACAAACTGAATCTGGAATAAATATAGAAGTTATGTTCTTACCATAACGTTCCATGTTAGTTGTCTTCTTCTCGCCTTCTTCTTGCTGGATGGGTTCGGAGCCGACCTCGGCTCCGACTCGGCCACTGTAAAAGCTCGAGAGTTGGTTCCACCGGCTCGAGGCTCCCCTTATATCCCACAATGCTAGGCGAGAGTTACCTCAGATCTCGTTTGTAAGCTAACCCCAGCTTATAATAGTAACAGAATAACTCTAAACAGAGTCCACCTCTAACAACAGGAAGAAAGAAGGGAGACCTACATCCTGAACCAGGAAATATGCATAACAGCATATGCCTAAGAAAGAGGTGGTAGAAAGAGAGGTCACAATCACAACTCCTCTAGGTCTGTCCAGGCCAGGGGAAGGAGGGTGGGGCATAAGAAGAAGCGAGAAGAAGACAACTAACATGGAGCGTTATGGTAAGAACATAACTTCTATATGTTAAGTTGTCTATCTCGCCTTCATTCTTGCTGGATGGGACCGTCCTAGCACCTTGTCCCGGGTGGCCTAACGGAACAGACTCCTGAGAACAGTGGAACCAAAGTTAGCTCTATGCCTAGAAGCTAAGTCCAACTTATAATGAGAAATGAAAGTGTGAGGAGTAGCCCAAGTAGCCGCTGCACAAATGGTGTCAATAGGCAGTCTGTCTTGGAAGGCTAAAGAAGTAGCCAAAGCTCTGGTGGAATGGGGCCTTAGGTTTATTAGGCAGTTTTTGGTGTCTAATTTCATATACAAGGGAAATCAAAGATGTTAGCCATCTGGATAGTGATACCTTTGAAACTGAAAGTCCCTTTCTGCTTTCCGCATAGGAGACAAATAGCTGATCAGATTTTCTGAATTGTTTTGTTCTGTCCAAGTAGTACCTCAGTTGACGATGAACATCCAGGCAGTGTAATTTTTGTTCAGACCTATTGGAATATTCTGGAAAAAAGACAGGGAGGTCAATGCTTTGATTTAGATTTGACGTCGAGACCACCTTAGGCAAAAAGGACGGGTTAGTTCGTAAGGATACTCTGTCCTTATGAAACAAAAGATAAGGAGGTCGACAGCTGAGTGCTTGAAGCTCTGAAACTCTTCTAGCTGAAGTAATAGCTACCAGAAAAAGAGTCTTCCATGATAGCAATTTTAAAGAACAGGAGACTGCAGGTTCGAAAGGGGAAGAATCAAAGAAGCAAGAACTAAATTTAGGTCCCAAGGAGAAGGAGGATTTCTTATAGGAGGTCTGAGAAGAAAAACTCCTTTCAAAAAGGCTTTGCAAAGCTTGTGGGACATTAAGGCAGATTCAGAAATACCCACATGAAAGTTAGAAATAGCTGCCAATTGAACTTTAAGAGTAGAGGAGATGAACCTGCATGGAAGAGTTCAGCTAGAAAATCAAGGACTAATTGGATGGAAGCAGTGAAAGGATCTATGTCCTTTCCTTGAGCCCAATATGTGAAGCGTTTCCACTTACTCAAATAAATCTTCCGAGTGGAAGATTTATGGGAAGCTATCAAAATATCTCGAACAGAGTGAGATAATTGAGGAAGCCTGGCTAAGGTTGGAACTGGAGGAACCAAGCAGTGAGGTTCAGAGAGGGGAGGGAGCAATGAAACTGACCCGACTGATGGATCAAAAGATCTGGAACTAGGTCCAGATTCCACGGTCGCTCCAAAAGAAATTGATGTAGAAAGGGGAACCACACCTGTCGAGGCCAGTAAGGAGCAATGAGGATCAATGAGGCCTTCTGAGCGATAGCTTTCTGTATCACTTGAGAGATTAGTGGGAAGGGAGGAAATGCATACAGAAGTCCCCGGGGCCAAACTTGGACTACAGCGTCTCTGCTGGGTTGGCCTGGTAAAGGGAATAGAGTGAAATATTCTCTGCACTTGCTGTTTTGGGGAGTAGCAAAAAGATCGCAGCAAGGCTGACCCCACTTGAGGAAAATTTCTCTCACAACAGAGTCTTTCAGAGACCACTCGTGAGGCATGAGGATAGCTCTGCTCAACTTGTCCGCAATTTGATTGGACTTCCGGGATGTGCGTTGCTATCAGAAACCGCTGAGAAGAAATCGCCCATTGCCACAGTCTGAGTGCTTCTCGACACAGGGGGTATGACCTGGTTCCGCCTTGTTTGTTGATGTACCACACTACAGACATATTGTCTGTCTGGATTGCAATCGTTCCCAAGGGAAGAGAGTCTTGAAGGGCTTGCAACGCTAAAAGCACTGCTCTCATCTCCAGAACATTTATGTGCAAGTGGCATTCGTTTGGTTGCCATGTGCCCTGGACCGTCCTGCCCTGATAATGCCCCCCCCACCCGATCAGGGAGGCATCCGTTGTCAGAGTAGCAACTGGAGGGGGTGGAACAAAGGGTCTTCCCAACAAGAGCTGAGGGGAAGACATCCACCACATGAGATGATTTTTGCACGCTTGCGTGATCATAATGGTGTGAGACATTGGAAGTTCCTGGTATGACCATTGAGTAAAGAGCATCCATTGAAGGATCCGCATGTGGAATCTGGCTAATGGAAGCAGAGGTATGGCCGCCGCCATAATTCCCAACACTTTCAGAACTAACCTGGCCTTGATTCTGTTGTTGTTGAAAAGGAGTGAGACCAGTTTGTGAATGTCTGTTATTCTCTGATGTGTTAGTCTCGCAGACATGTCTACTGTGTCTAGATTTGCGCCTATGAAAGTAATAGCGACAAGGC
Organism: Protopterus annectens; assembly: GCF_019279795.1. NCBI lineage: Eukaryota > Metazoa > Chordata > Ceratodontiformes > Protopteridae > Protopterus > Protopterus annectens. Next base: position 1,268,472,055 of record NC_056739.1, on the reverse strand, counting down.
GACAAAACAGACTTTTCGCAATTTATTGAAATGCCTAACTTTTGACAAATGCGAAAAGTGTAATCCCTGGCCATCAGAAGGAGATGCTTGGTGGGAGCTGTGAGGAGCCAGTTGTCCAAATATGGAAACACCTGGAATCCTTGTCGTCTCAGGTGAGAAGCTACCACTGCCATGCATTTGGTAAACACCGGGGCAGTGGTGAGACCAAAGGGCAGGGCCCTGAACTGAAAATGACTGGTTCCCAGCCTGAAGCGGAGGAATCTTCTGGAGCGTCTGTTCATTTTTATGTGATAGTACGCATCCTGAAGGTCTATAGAGCACATCCAGTTTCCTTTGCCCAAGAGGGGAAGAATGGATTGCAGCGTGACCATCCGAAATCTTGTTTTCTTGACTGATCTGTTCAAGATACTGAGATCCAAAATTGGTCTCCAGTCCCCTGTTTTCTTTGGAACTAAAAGAACCTTGAGTAGATTCGGATCCTTGCTGGTCTGCTGGAACTGGCTGAATTGCTCTTTTGCAAGCAGTTTTGAAATTTCCAAAACCGCTAGATCCCTTTGAGCGGGTGGAACATCTGGAAGGGATTTTTTTGATTGTTTTGGAATGCGAAGAAAGGGGATAGAATAGCCTTCGGAAATGACGGACTGTACCCATTTGTCTTGAGTCAGGGATAGCCAGGCTTCTAGGTACAGTGACAATCTTCCCCCGACTGCCTCCGAAGATGGGCAGTCGGGCAACACCTCAGGGATGCTGAAAGGGCTTGTCAGAGAAGGCTTCCCGATTTCCCTGGTTCTGCGGACCCCCCCTGCCCCTAGGGCGACGTCTACCATTGTTATTCCGCGCTGCCTCTGGCGGAAAGCGACTCTGTCGTCAGGCGAAGTCCCTTGAGATTGTTTACGGAACCACATCTTTCCACCTTTCTGGCCTTTGGGGTAAGGCCTAGAAGGAGTAGAAAACGGACTCCGGCGGCAGAAAGGGTCTTGCCATCAGTTTCGCACCTAGTCAAGGTTTCTTTCACTTGAGGACCAGAGAGATGATCCATCAAGCGGGGAGTTAGTGAAAGACGTCTTGAAGGGGTCCAAAAAATTGCATAGCCGCATCCAGGCATGCCTACGTAAGGCCACACCTGTCCCTGCGGCTCTACTCGCTCCATCAGCCGCGTAAGAAAGAAGACGCATGGAGGAGTTGGTTATGGAGTTAAGGGTAGCCAGCTGCGTGTTCATCTTATCTTGAAAACCCGCAGCTGTAGGGTCCTTTAACATTTCACTCGCTTCCTTGATCAAGTCCCTTTGAAGACGAGTAAAATGGCATAGGTAGTTCAGCGAATGCATGGTAAATGTCGCTGACGAGAACATCCGCTTCCCGTACCTGTCCATGGACCTAGATTCCTTGTTAGGTGGATGGACAGGTACTGAAGGATCAACTAGCTCCTTCTTAGTGGCAGCAGCTACCACCATAGCATCCACAGAAACTCCTTTTGTTAAGAACTGTTTGTCTGCTGGTGCCGTTATGAACTTGGAGGGTCTCCTGGGAGTGGGGTCCACTGAATCAGGAGCCGTCCATTCCTTCTTAGCAACCACCTGCATGTGGGGTCAAGGGGGACACCCAGGAGGTGGAAGGGCGAGAGCCAAACGCCTCAAGATACACAGATTCATCCTCCAAAGGGTTGAGGGCTGGCCAATTTCCCCTCTGCTTCAGGATCTCTAGAATGTCTGCAAATGAGACATCTTCAGAAGGGGAACGGGGGGAACCCTCAGAATCATCTAAATCTGTGTCCGACGTGATGGACTCAGGTGAGTCAATGTGTTTCCTCTTACACTTCCTCTTCCGAGGAGGCTCTTCTGCCAAATCAGGAGAGGCCTCGGAAGAGGATGAAATCCCCACAGGGGGTTCCTGAGGAGCTGGCTCTCTGCGGTCCGGGATGAGGGAGTGAGTCGACTTGACCTGAGGCACCGTGGGAGGGGCGGACGGAGCCGACTGTGGAGTAGAGCCAGGCTCTAACACACTCCGCATGACCTCGAATGCACCCCTGTCAGGCAAAGCCAGAGGTCCCGACTCCGAGAAGCTAAGAACCTCCCTCGGCACCGACAGTGATGGCTCCGAGGCGATGTCGGAGCCGAACTTACCAGCCGAGCACCGAGAGGAGAGGGGTCGGACAAGGGTCTGATGCCACTCACCCCTCGAGCCGGCGAGGGAAGTCCGGCGCCGAGATTCTTCCAAGGAAGAAATCGGAGCCGGCAGCGAGCCGAAGACAATTGTATCGGCTCGGCGCTATCACAGTCTCGGTTCCAATGCGCCCTGGCTCCGAGCTCAAGAGAGTCGAAGTGGGAATATATTGATGTACCGGGGCAGGCATCGACTGATGGGTCGGGCTCTGAAGCATCTGGGCCAGTGCCTCGGACTTAAGAAGTCGACTCACTACCCTCTGAAGGTCATGATCCGACAGCCTCGACGACCTAGAGGAGTGAGATCTTTGGCTCCGTTCAGACAGCAGGGGAGATCCTGGAGCCGAATGAACGGAGCCAAGGGATGGTGACCTG